>NC_052613.1:49552809-49731418 GCF_016545825.1 Eucalyptus grandis | reverse complement strand
ATTTCATCTGGCAGGTAGTGCCTTCAGACATGCGTAATGTTTCTTTAAGAGCAGTCTACATTGGTACACCCCTGTCCCACAAATTAAGGTTAATCGTAGTTGCTAAGTGTTGATTTTATTGTTTATACGAGCTACAATCCTGTAGACCATGTAGATTATTAGGAGTAAGAAGGGTAAATTAGTCTTTACTACTTTTTAAGTTTATTTTTGATGTATATATATTAAACTTTATTGAATAATACGGAGTAGTTTTCCTCCACATGGTATCGAGCCTAGGGCTTAACCCAGACGACGGAACAGCCGCTCGCCGCCGTCGATTCACCGGACCGCCGTCACTCGCGGAATAGTTGGCTGTCACCGCTGCTCACCGGACGGGGCTTCTCTCTCGCGCGGCTCGCTCATGTAGGGCCACTCGCAGTGCTCGCGCCCAGCCACTTGGCTCGCTCGCGAGGCTCACTCGCGGTGCTCACCTTCGCCAAGACGGCTCACTCGGCTCGCGCCGCTGACTGGCTGCCCGCACAGCTTGTTGTGCTGCTGCGCGGGCGCTCGCGCTCGCGCGACTTCAGCGCAGCTTGTGCTTGTGCGATTTTTGCTGTGCCTTGGGTGGAGTGGTAGTGCTGGTCATTGGTGGAGGAGCATAAGGGAACACGCACTTCGGCTGTGCCGCTTCTTGTACGCGAGGTCGGTGAAGGAGAGGGGACAACCCTGGGGAGAAAGAGAAAGGGTAACGTAGAGAAGCGTGACAAGAGTGCGGAGCACTCTCATCGGGATGAGTTTGTGGGTTAGGAATTTGCTTTAAAGTTGCTGATTTGGCTGATAGGATGAGTTGTGGGTTAGAATTTGCTTTAAAGTTGCTGATTTGGCTGATTAATTTGTTTTTGAGACTTGTGATGAAGCAAGTTGCTACTTGGTATAGTGCAGTTATTTATTTGATGATTTGAAAGTTGTGTGGGGAGTCTTCTTGTCATTTTATTTGGTAGTGGTAATATTGAGTTATTGAATTATTGAGGCTGAGTTGTTTGACTAAGCTAAGGTGGAAGTTTGCTTATTTTTGTTTGGAAAATGGGCGTCGGTGAAGAGTGCAATTGAAGTAGATAATGAGAAGAATAATCTTGTGATGACGAGGTGATTTCCTCTTCATCCTAATCGAATTACTGATAAGAAGCTTGCGAGGTAGTGCTAACTTCCACCAATGGAAGAAAATTGTGAAACACTTTGACAGACGAGAATTAACATAGACACTTAACTGAGTTTAAGCCCCGGAGATGATGTAACTTGGGATGGGTGTTGATGCACGTATTCTTGGTCAAATGCTGAATTCTATGGAGAGTAATATAGTTGACATGGTAACTCATATTGATACAAATGAGAACTATGGGAGTATTTGAATGTGCTGTATTCGGCCAAGATAATTTGTCTGATTTATGAGCTATACATAGAGTTTTATTGATTTGAAAGAAAGGGATGCTCTATTACTCGGTGCTTTTGCGTACTCTTTAAGAGATCATGAGGAGTTGAATGCTGTTCTCCCTATTTCAGCTGATGTTCAACAAATGCAACGTCAAAGGGAACAATTGGCTGTAATGGGATTCTTAGGATGTCTTGGTCTGAGTATGAAAATGTTAGGTCTTAGATTCTTGGGAGAGATATAGCGTCACTCACGAGATACATTTTGGTCGAGTTCTTCAGTATCTCGTGAGTCCTCTCGGGATACTACATCTATGGTGGGAGTTCAGCCCTTGTGTCTCGAGACTAAGGCGGTAGTGGTAATAGGAGTGATGGAGGAACCGTGGCGGATATAGTGGGCGTGGTGTCCAAGGAGGAGGCTGAGGCATTGAAATAGGGAGAGGTCAAGGTAATCCAGCATCCTTATGGACAATTCCATATATCACGATAATTCGGGAACTACACGAGTTTGTCATTATTGTGGCAAACCGGTCATATTCAAAAATTTTGCTACAAGCTACATGGGAGACAGGGCACGCGGCACCGGTTGCTAATACGACGTCTTTTGACTACACTCCACAAATCATCTCAAGACAAGGTGGTAGTTAGGTCAGAGGAATATGCTCGGTACACACAGTCTCAAATCCTGATTTTTATTTCTTCCACTGCTACTTTATACGCATGTGTAATGCTACTTTGCATGCCTTTCGGCTATACCGTCCTTGGATCATTGATTCGGGGGCTTTTGATCACATGTCCAGTGCTGGGTATATTTCCTCTTTTTCTCCATCTTCGTCCATAGTTACTCTAGCCAATGGGTCACCTACACATGTTAAGGAATTGACACATTAACCCAACTCCTTCATTGCCTTTATCATTAGTACTTTATCTCCAACAATTTTCATTTAATCTCATGTATGTTAGTAAATTAACCAAAAACTTTCAATGTTCAGTAACTTTTTATCTGATTCGTGTGTCTTCCGGGATGCGGATACGAAGAAGACGATTGGCAGAGGACGTGAGGAAGGGGGCTATATGTACTTGAAGATGCTTCTTCGTTGCTTGCACAAGTGTGCGTCCCATCAAATCCATTGTCGTCTTGGTCATCCTTCTCTACGTAGTCTTCAAAGTTGATTCTAGTTTTTAATCTCTTTCTAGTCTAGAGTACGAGAGTCATGCCAACTTGGCAATTACATCGTGTTAGTTATACACCTCGATTCATTAAACGATCATCATTTCCTTTTTTATTAGTTCATTCAGATATTTGGGGTCCATGTCATGTGGTTTCCAATTTGGGTTTAAGATATTTTTGTTACTTTTGTCGATGACTATTCTAGAGTTACTTGGTTATATTTAATGTGAAATATCGTTCAGAATTATTTTCTATTTTCCGTGCATTTATATCTGAAATTTATACTCAATTTAGCACGCATGTTAAAGTTCTGCGTTCGATAATGCTAAGGAGTATTTTTCCACATCTTATGATTTTATGACTCAACATGAGTATGATCCATGAACCTTCCCTGTCCTGATACTCCACAACAGAATGGTGTTGCTGAACGGAAGAATAGGCATTTATTGGAAGTTACTAGATCCATGTTATTTGAGATGAAGGTACGAAAACCTTTTGGTCGATGTTGTTCTTAACCGCATGTTATCTCATTAACGCATGCCTTCTTCTATTCTGCAAGGTATATTCCTTTTCCACCTTGTTTCCTAGTGAACCATTATTTGTCCTACCACCCTGTATCTTTTGGTTGTGTCTATTTTGTTCGTGATCATCGACCCGGAGTATCAAAACTTGATCCCAAGGCACTCAAGTGTATGTTTAAGAGTTATTCCCGCACTCAAAAGGGATGGTCGCTGTTATTCTCTATTACTGAGAAAATATTTTGTAACAGCTGATGTTTCATTTTTGAATCCACTCCTATCATAATATTCCAATTGATGTGTCTAAATTGGATGAAGACTTGTATGTGACCACCATTCGGTCTACTATTCCAAATATTTCACAGTATCTACGGAAGAAACCACCTCCTCTCTAGGTTTATACTCGAGCGTCATCGTGTTGCTACTATTGCTCCCATTGCTCCTCATGTCACTACTACGTCGTCTTGCTCTGCATCCGCCAGTAGCTGTCCCTCCTCTTGTATCCGATCTTGATATTCCTATTGCTCATCGCAAAGGTACACGTACTTGTACTCAACATTCTATTGCAAATTTTATTTCTCACTCTTCTGTGTCTCCTACTTTTCGAGCCTTTTTAACTACTGTTGAACAATATCCTATCCCCGAGTCTGTCGCCGAGGGTGTTACAAAAGTTACGTGGAGGACATCAATGGAAGAAGAATTACAAAGGCTCTCGAGATTAATCAAACTTGGGACTTAGTACCACTTCCTCTAGGCAAAATGCTATTGGTTGTCGATGGGTGTATGCTGTAAAAGTTCTTGATGGTTCTCTTGCTCGTTTAAAAGCAAGACTTGTTTGCAAAAGGGGTATGCTCAGGTGTATGGGGTTGACTATCTAGACACATTTTCTCCTGTTGCCAACTTGCACTTTTGTTCGTATTTTGATCTCTCTTGCTGCAACATATAATTGGCCTTTTTTCAGCTTGATGTTAAGAATGCTTTCTTGCATGGCACTCTTCATGAGGAAGTTTATAGCTAGACAGCCTCCGAGGTTTGTTGCTCGTGGGAGTCCGGACTAGTTTGCAAATTAAAAGTCTTTATATGGTTTGAAACATGTCTCACGAGCGTGGTTTGGAAAGATTTTATACGAAGTTTGTATCGAATCTTTTGGGCTATCAAGATGTGGAAATGATCATTCTTTCTTTTTATAAACAATCGGGAGGCAAACTATTCTTGGTGTGTATGGTGATGATATTATCATCACGGGAGATGACTTGGTTGGTATAGCTGAGCTAAAACCTATCTTCAGCAACTGATTTCAAACTAAGGACTTGGAAAATTGAAATATTTCCTAGGAATAAAGGAAAGTGACGCAATCACAAAAAGGTGTTGTTCACAACGAAAATATGTCTTGATTTGCTCATTTGAGACGGTATGTTGGGATCAAAGCCTCTTGATTCACCCATGGAACAGGGGTTAAATTAATTCTGATGGAGAAATTCTTAATAATCCAAAGAGATATAGAAGACTGGTAGGTAAACTGAATTATCTTACAATTACCGACCCTGTACATTGCTTTTCCTATCCAGGTGTAGTAAACCCAGTTTTGTCTTCCCCTCATTCATCTCCATTGGGATGCGGTTATTCGGATATTGAGGTATTTGAAAGCTCCGGGAAAAGGAATTGTCTACCAAAACCATGGTCATATTAGAGTTGAAGAGTTTTACATGTTGATTGGGTTGGGGTCTCCCGGATGATAGAAGATCAACTACCGGGTATTGTACCTAGTCGGAGGAAATTCGGTATCATGGAAAAGTAAGAAACAAAGTGTTGCCCGCTCCGGTGCTGAGTCCAAAATATAGAGCCATGGCACAAGTGACGTGTGCTGAATTAGTGGATTGACAGTTATTGACTGAGTTAGGCTTTAAAGATTTAGTAACCATGACTCGTGGTGCAATAATAAAGCTGCAGTGCATATAACTTCAACCCGGTGTTTCATGAGAGAACAAAACACATTGAGGTTGATTGTCATTTTATCCGAGAGAAGTTGCAAAAGTGAGTATTCTTCCTAATCATTTGAACCAGCGAACAACTGCAGACATCTTTTACTAAGTCCTTGGGTAATGGGAGGATAGAACATATTTGTAACAAGCTGGGCATGATTAATATTTATGCTCTGGCTTGAGGGGAGTGTTAGGAGCAAGAAGGGTAAATTAGTCTTTACCACTTTTAAGGTTTTATTTTTTTTATGTATATATATTAAACTTTATTGAATAATACAGAGTAAGTTTTCCTCACATAGATCATCAATAATCGTAAAAAGCGTGTTTTGTATTATAGGCTGTTACAAACATTGGACATGTTGCAAGCTAATTGCTCTTTGTGAATGCTTGGCTGCTGGGTTTTTATACTTTTGAGCAAAGTAGTCTTTAGCACTCTTGACATAGTGTTTTCATCTTTTTACTATGCATTTGCAACCTTGATCATATAGTGGTTGGTATTTTGAAGCTTCATTATTGGTTTTTAGATGTGCAGCTGCAATTAACTGATGTCACTTGTTTCTATTGAAGGTAACTAAACAATCTCAAGTTTTGTCCAGAGGCCATAATGTTTCTAAAAACTTTGCTCTCTGCAGCAACAGACGGAAAAAAATAGGACCCTATAAAATTTTCAGTTATCTCGTGGTTTTCCTTTCCATTTGTGGTGCCTGACAACTTGGGAATTTCAAGGAGACTGATGAGTTGAGATGAAATGACACAGCATGCACGAATATGTTGTTTTGTGACAGCTTGACACAATCGTATGGAATTCTAGAGTGCAAAGGGGCCTCTACTGTGTATTCACTTGAAGGTGCAAGTGAATTTAGCTCTTTGAATTTTCTGAAAAATAATTGACATGCCTGAGGAATCCTCTTTTTCAGCTCCGATGATATCAGTTAGCATGTTTTGGGTTTATCTTTATCTTTCTTTGCCCATCGTTCTTTTTGGTGCAGAATGGATGTTAGCTATTTTGCAGTTTCCAAATGTCCAACTTTGTAAGCAGAAAAGTGAAATATGCTCAAAAGGATCTCACTGTGTATAAAAATCTCACGTTGGCAAATGCAGCTGTATGTCATATCTTCAGTCAGGGACTCTCTCTAGGTGGTAAGGTGGTGGTGTGTGATTGAAACTTTCATGGCCAGGTACCTACATATGTTTTTTCCATTGAAGGCCAGATGTGGAGGTGTCATGCATGTGGTGTTTTTCTGAATACGCGTAGTGCACCTTTTTCACTGTATGCTTAGTCTGGACTGCATATACACAGTTTTGCTCCTCTGTTAGTAAATGATTTACTAATCTGATAGAGATTTTTCTTCTGACAGCTTTGTTAAGGACAGAGATTATGGTCCAGATCATGAGCGTCCTGAAAGGAGCAAAGTTGAAAAACTTATAAAGCAGGAAGCCAAAGAGGTGGTTCAATGAACTTCGTGAAGAAAATTATTTCTCATTTGAGGTGAAAGAAAGAATTGGCATTGCTGGAACAAGAAAGAAGATTGGAGAAGCACGGAAGAGAAAGCTTTTCTGCAGGACCAGGAGCATGGTTCTAAATCAGGACGACCAGGAAAGGCAGGCAGAGAGGAGATGAAAATGGGACTTGACAATACTCTCTCACCGAACATTATGATGGACTGAAGGAGTCTCTGACGCTTAGAACTTGTGAATTCAGCTTGTGATTGTGGTAGCACTGGTTGTTGCCGTGGCAGAGAGGATTAGTGGGAACCACTGTTGTAATGCATTGATTGCACGCGGCATATAAATATTGCAGCGGATGGATAAATGATATCGAGAGAAGTTTTCAGTCAGGCTCCCAAGGTCTGCTCCTACAGGAATGTCGTTTCACTTTGAAGAAAGTTATGTAAAAGACGAAGATGAATATCCTTTGGCTTTACATTCCAATCGGCGTTTATGTTTGATTCTAGTTATTAAAATGCTTTACGATCTAATTGTTGCTAAACACACAATGAGATTGGTTTTGCTGGTCAAATTGGCATCTCAATGTTGAATTGTGTGAATTTCCATTCTTTTCAAGCCAATGAAAATAAACACTCACTGATGTTTATTGATGTGGGTTAAATTTTGTCAGGTAACATGAGGAAAGTACATATATTTTCAAGATTAGGCATCACTGTTCAGCTTCAAGAATGCATCCATTGCCACTTTCCATTGAGGGTGATTTGCCCACCTTCCAGTCGGATGACGCAGGAACACACAAGGCATGGATTTTTTTATTTTACATCTATCAAGATGTTGGTTTATGCTTATATTTATTTAGTAATAGTAAGGTGTTTAACTATGCATATACGTCTAGTTAGCATTTTCTAAGGCTTATATGTATGTCATGGTCCGTGATTCTCTATACTCGTGACACTTGTGAATGGAGTTGGGTTATTAGGTGGAAAGTGAATGATGGAAAGGGATAAACACAAACCGGTCAATGGGAGTAGAAAAGGACGCTTGATGTTAGCAATTTTAGGATAGAAAGATTATGTTACTTAGGAGCTCTGGCGAGTTGGTCTCCTATGCACTAGTCGAAAGTTGATGCCAATCTCCTATTGAGGTCATAGTAGACCAAAACTAGTTGTTGAGCCTAAAATGATTTGCTATCTTGTTTGATAGACTAGCGCGAGCTAAACTAGGTATGGTGCGATCTCATATAAGGAAGTTGTTTGCGAAATTGTTCTTGAACAACTATGAACAAAAAGTTGGCTTGGTGATTTCTACTTGTCAAGCGATGCACGAGTTATTCTATAGCCAAGGAACTACTGACCTATGATATATGGTATCAAAGCAAGATCACTCCAATCAATGAGTTGAGCTGAAGAAAATCTATGAATAAAGCATGGCTCTGACTAGCATCTAGGACGGCAATGGGGGCATATGAAAGATCCAGTTTCTCACTGAACAGGGGAAACGTTCTTGAATCAATTGGTGATTCTCAAGAAAAAGGCCTACTGCCATGTTTCAACAAGTGAAATAACCTCCACTGGTCTGCAGTTAAGAAGCTCAGGTAGGCAGAAGAGGGTGTTGCCAAGGTTGTGTTGCCAAAGGTTGGGAAAAATGCCATACTTGCCAAGGAAAGCGCAAGTGACCGAAGGCCCAAAAAGAATGTGATAAAAAAGCTACCAATGGGTGACCCTATTTTGTTTGCGGGGTATTTACCATTTGGTGTATGATCTAAAGTGGCGCATCAATGGTTAAGGAAATGCTAGAAGCAATGAACATCCTGCAACGAGAGCGTTGTGGAGTAGAGTGGGGAGAATGTCACGGTTTGTGATTCTCTTGTACCGGTGACACTTGTGAGTGGAGCTTGGGTTGTTGGTGAAGAGTAAGTGATCCGAGGGGATGGAACACAACTCAGTCCAAGGGAAAGGGTGTTAAGATGGTTGGTAGGCTAAGTTCTAGGATAGAAAGACATGTTACTTTGGGGAGCTCGGAAGCGGAGTTGGCCATTTTTACACGAACTAACTAGGAGCTAATGCTATTCTCCTGATGAGGCCATGGTAGGCTGAGCCAACTGTCAAGCCTAAATTGATATGCTATCTCATTTGAGAGAACATACACTCAAGCTGGATTGGGCGTGATGCAATCTTGTATGAGGAAGCTATTCAAGTATTGTTCTCTAGAATAACTATTGAACGAAGGCTAGCCTAGTGATTTCTCTTTTAAGCTAAGCGTTGCACTTTGTTGCAACTCATTTTGTTTTAATAATTTTTTATCAGAAAATTGTTTTTAATTCTATTCTGGAACAATTTTGAGTAAAAACGCACTTGGTAATTGTTTAAATTTCTCTATTCCTAAGATAAAAATGCGTTTGGTAAGATTATAAATTCTTATGTTTCTTTTAATTTTTTTAATACTTTTTGATTACATTTTCTTTTTTCCTTTTTCCTTTTCTTTTCTTCCTCATTCTTTTTTGTAGCCGATTATTTGGCCACCATCGTGGCGGGCGACCGGGCTGGGCAAGGCGGTGAGCTCGTCTCGGCCAAAATTTGGGCAAGGCCAACCCTCCCCACGCACGCAAGGTCGGCCTCGCCCTCGGGAAGCAGCTGAGCCTCATGGTGGCTAATGTGAGGCAGGCCGACGAGCCTAGCATGGCTTGGCGTCACTGGCGCCTTGGCGATGTTACGCGGGTTGTTGGCCACGTTTGGCCGGTGAGGCCATAAGCGCCAGGCTGGTGACCTGCCAAAGGGAAGAAGAGGGGGAAGAGAAGAAGAGGAAAAAAAAATAGATGAAAAGAAAAAAATAGGAATCCGATCTCTAAGAATTGTTCTTGGGAACAAAAAAACTACTTTTTCTATTTCTTGATTCCATTCCCTAATTTAATCTCCAGGAACAGAAAAAAAAAATATTTTTGTTCGCAAGATTAAAAATTTTACTAAACGTGATTTTTGTTCTTTTTTTCGTTAGGGAATAAAAGAATAGATCAAACATTATTTGGAGTAAAAACAAATAGACCATATTCCTATCAAGGAACTGCCGACCGGTGACATATGTCTATGCGCTTGTACTCATTACAGTTCCGTATGACAAAGGGAATACAGCCAATTTCTTTTAAGTGTTGTCGCTCGTCTTTAGAAAAGTTTTAGTAGCTATTGACCTGTGATATCTAATTCTCCATTATAAAAGGTGGATTTGTCATAAAGATTTCAAGAGTTCACTCTAGTTTTTCATAAAATATTGAAAGTTGTCAATCTGGATCAGTTAGATTAGTTTTTATTTTCAAATCTTATCTTACTATGCATGAAGATAAGCAGGAAGAAGTTTCAATCTTCAAATTTTAATAGAAGATCTTGTGGAAACATTTATTTTCTTATTAACATGCAATCCCAACTGAAGCTTTGTAGGAGTTATAGGCAGAGTTAGCGGACCGCTTGAGAAATTTTTTGTTATTGATATCGCAAAGATACTTCTTGGGAGGGTTTTATGAGGGATTCTACCTAAAACTCCATTATACACATCAGGTTTTTAAGATAGAGAACATTACCTAAATTGGATTAGAACCTACTGCTCACGGGATAGACATTGTGACGTGCACATAGCATTGTCAGAGTTTCTATATTAAATTTATAAAAAGCTTCAGACGCCTAGCTAACATTATCAAGCCTGTATCAACCACATCGGTTTTGCTTAGATTTCTGAGACTTGTAAAAATTTGCACTGTTACCCAGGTTTTTTGCAACTCAGAGGAGCCTGAGCAAGGGGATGAGACTGACAAAGCAATGTAATGGATGATGTCAATTGTTTTGATCCATCAAGGTTCTTTCCAGATTAGTTGTTCTTATATTCTCTTTTGGGCCTAATCATTGAAGCTCAACTCTTATTACATGAGAACAATCACACAATAGGATTTACATGAATTTGAGGTTTACAAGGAGCAGCAGCGAACAAGAGATAGAAGCTACACCACAAGAACTAACTTACTTATAAATCTTTCATCGAGCAGTTTGGTGAATAATTTCAGAAAATTCTGCCCTAATATTCTTATCAGTTATATAATTGATGAGCAACTAATATTGATGAATTGCCGGCCAATATCTTATCTGCTGGACCTCTGAGCTTTTCTCCATCAGCCCTGCTCTGCTGCTGCAATGCTAGCTCTAGGTTCCATAAAACATATCCATTGAGGGTCTCTCTCTTCCTGTTTCTGCCAAACACTTAACTGTTAACATCAGGTGAATGTCCGAAACAGTCGGGGGTCGATCTTTCCTTGTAAATATGGATCAATCATCTGACCAAGCATACCTGAATGATAACATTTTAAGGCACATTCAGCCAGACTTCTGTGGTCCATCCCCATTCCCATGGGCAGGTAATATTGCAGGTTTGGCACAGAGAACTTCAAACAACACTACTCCAAATGAGTACACATCTGACTTTGCTGTAAGTTTGAGACGGCGATAATATGAGGTCAAGATATCCTATGCTTCCTTTTACTGCAGTGCTAACTTGCATGTCGGATTAGTTCATTGCATCGGGCCCAAGTTTTGACAATCCAAAGTCGGACACCTTAGCCTCCCATTTGTCGTCCAACAGTATGTTGCTGCTCTTCACATCTCGGTGGATGACAATCTGCTTTCAGCCGGTGTGGGTAGTGTAACCCGTGCTGCACCGATGCAAATTTCGAGTCTTTTCTTCAATGGAAGTGGAGGGCTGTTGGTCTTATATAGATGTTCTCGCAAGGTCCTCGACCCATGAAGTTATAGAGAGTATCATTTCTTTGCGCTCAAGCAATACCCCATAAGGGTGACAAGGTGGTGATGGCGTAGCTTTGAGGCATGGATATTTCAGTCTGAAACTCGTGTAAACCCTGGTGTGAAGAAGGATCGGCACGCTTTACAGCAACCAAAGTCGCACCACCATCCAAGGATCCCCTAGACCTTCCAAATCCCCGGTTCCAATGAGAGCGTCATCAGAAAAGTTGTTGGTCGTGGACATGATCTTTGTCAATGGGATGGCGTTCTCCCCAAATGGCTTGCAGCATTTTGAACTTCGTTTTTGGCATAGGGAATGTGCCATACCACTCGGAAGGTATGTACAACAGTGTAAAGGAAAACAGAAAAACCACTGCAAAAGCCCATAAAAGATGCTCAAACTAATTCGAGTAGCTTTATCTTCTCTGTAAGGCGAACCATGAGAAGTTGCTGTACCAAATGGATTGAGCCCTGCCAAATTATCCTGGAGTCTGGTAATTTGAAAATCTCCAACCCATTCAAGATGCCCTGGCAATCACTTTCAGATGGCCCATTATCACTACTTATTGTGATCTGCAGATCCTCCATTCCTGTATCTAGTTCTGAGCAATCAATAATATAATCTCGATAGACTGGCCTTCCAGGCATACGACTCCATCTCACTATACCAGCAGTCATATTATTGATGTAGACTTTGAAAACCCTTCCATTTGTCGATCTCTCTTGTGATCTCGCAGAAATGAAGCCTGACAAGGTAGCAGAACGAATTCACAAGTGAATGACCAGCTCATATTTCCACCAGATTTTGGACTTAATGTTCTTGCTGTCGAGTAAACCTTCTCTGGTGCAGTGTAGGCAGGCACCTCAGGGCTGTACTTATTCCAAGTTTAGATTGAAGGATAGAAGTGAGGGCTCCATCAGGAACAAAGTAATCTTCATCTCCTGACCACGAGCGCCACATCCTGGCATCACCTTCGGGAGGGATGTCATCGCCACCTACATTTACCCTGTGCATTGTCTCGAGTACTGTGTAATTTACAGCATATATTTGGGAGGAATTTCCAACAAGTGGAAGTCGAACATCTTGCATGTATACATTCTCCGCAGGCATAGTAATGATTTCGATCTTGTTCACAAATGCATAGGCTTTAGAATGACCAGATGAGGGGGTAAATGTGATGCTTAGAATTTGGGCATCCACCTTCATAACAAATTCTCGAATCACACATTTAATATCTGAAGAATCTCTCGAATAGGAGGACTGGGAGGTTCTCAACAAAGTGTATTGACCAACACTAACAGAGAATAATGCATCCGATACATTTAGGCCTGGATACGAGGCTAGACAGAAATGAAGTCTGGTGAACTTGTGTCCAGGAGAGACAGTGAAGTTGTGGGTAAATTGTTTATGAGACATACAAACAGATATCTGGGGATGCGCTGGGGTACCATAGTCTCGAGGTCGGCTTCACTGGCTTTAACTTTCAGGCTAAGACTTTTTATCTGGACATCAGATGGAATGTCTTCTGCAGAAGAATCACAGCAATATGTTGTCATCTCCATCGGCAGGAGAATCTTCATCTGCATACACAACTACAAAGTTTGTTTCTAGCAAGAGACCGAGGGAACACAGAACAAGTATTAGTCGCATGAGGTTTTGAGACATGGAACTTGAGAAGAATGATGATGCAGAAACAGAAATTTGAAACTTTCACAGAGCAAGTATTTTTGGTTAGATATCAAACTCTTGTTAGCTTCCGTAATACCGTGAACAGAAATGGACTCCTGGTGCTTGATCTCTTCCTGCCATTTAATTCTGAGATAGAAGTAGAAGAAAAGGGCAATGTGTCGGATTACGCGTTCTAAGCGAAGACTTTGAAATATGACACATCAAGTCTGCTCAAGTAGCAATCCTGGCTGGGTCCTACAGTGGAGATTAATTGTGAAAGTACAAAGGCATGATTGTTTTTCTTTTTATTTTTGCAACTTGCTACATTAGATGGATGCCAGAGGGAAATCTTCCGAGAGGCATTATAGAAGTATTGATGATCTCAGAGACTTGATACTCTTGTAGAATATCCGTTCTTGGCAAGTACTTTTTTTTAACAACGTTCTTTGGCAAGTACTTGACTGCTTCAATGGTGAAGTTGTCCGTCCAAATCAACGACCAATCAATTCTATAGTCAATTGTCAAGGGTGTCCAAAGTCCGCTCAATGTAGCAATGCTTGGAAAGTTCCTGAAACAGGCGTTCCATTTCATCCCATTGAACGTAAGCATCTCAATGTCCTAGTTCTCGTTAGAGAATTTAAACCTCTTGACCAGAGGATGAGCAGTTAGGAACACAAATTATTGAAGAGAAATAAATTAAAAAAGAATACGTACGCATGTTTAGGTAAAGAACTTTTTCAAAATTAGAGCGGGAAAATTACTTTAGGTAATTTTTTTCACTATCAATACAGTATTGCTTTTCAGTCTTAGAGTTACAACTGCAATAGATATTTTCCCAATATAAAGCGGTAGCTTAGGGTTGTAATGGCATGCGAAAATCCCTGCTAGGTCCACTGTTTAGGAAATTTTAGGGAAATTTGGAGAGTTTCTACCAACAAAAATAGCACGTAATCCAGCCAATTTTGCCGGCTGGTGTTGACATGGATGCCGATGATGTGGCAATTTCTTTAAATAACTTTTTAATTTTTTTTAATTTTTCTTTTTCATTTTTTCCATGTTCTTTTTCTTTTCTCTCTCCTTACCATGGAATTCTCTCACAGTGGCCAGCGGAGCTTCTAGTGGGGTCGCGGCCTTGCTCAACCTCATCGAGGGCTGCCGGTGAGGCGGCTTCACTTAGATTTATGCGAGGCCAACCTCGAAGGCACCCTTGCTTGTGGTTGGCGAGGCCATGGCGGCCATCGCCAAAGGCCCGGGTGAAAGGCAATCCCGAACTAAAGTGAAGCAAACTTTGCTGTAACATCCGGGTTTACATCAGAGACATATACCTCACCGAGGGCTTTCTTGGTGAGGAGGCTTCGCTAGATTTATGCGAGGCCAACCTCGAAGGCGCCCTTGCTTGTGGTTGGCGAGGCCATGGCGGCCATCGCCAAGGCCTGGGTGAAGGCAATCCCGAACTAAAGCGAAGCAAACTTTGCCTGTAACATCCAGGGTTTACACCGTAGACATATTTGTTCGTTTTGGACACTAAGTCCTCACGATTTTGTTCTTTCGGGGCAGCCTGATACTACCCCAAGAAAACGCGTATGTACGATTAGAGGAACCCAAGCCTTATAAACTAGTCTAGGACTCTCTCCCTAGGCGATGTGGGATAAGAGACGTGCCATCTCCCGTGCATGGTCACTTAGGTCGTCACACTCTCCACCCCTTAAGAGCACATGGAGACGCATGTTTGGGGACCAAGGTGCAAACGCACCGCCATCCCTCCTCCCCGCGCACCGTCGCTTGGGTTGTCACACTCTCCACCTCTTAGGAGCACAGGGAGATCGCATGTCCAAGGACCGAGGCGCGAACGCACCACCATCCCTCCTCTCCGCGCATAGTTGTTTGGGCCATTACACTCTCCACCCCTTAGGAGCACAGGGAGATTGCATGTCCGGGGACCAAGGCGCGGTGAGTTGGCTCTGATAGCTCTTGTAACATCCTGGGGTCTACAGCCATCCCTCCTCCCGCGCACCGTCCCCCGCGCACCGTTGCTTGGGCCATTACACTCTCCACCCGGGTCTACAACCATCCCTCCTCCCGCGCACCGTCGCTTGGGCCATCACACTCTCCACCCCTTAGGAGCACGGGAGATCGCATGTCCGGGGACCTCCCGTGCACCGTCGCTTGGGCCGTCACACTCTCCACCCCTTGGGAGCACCGAGTCCCATGTCCAGGGGGACCGAGGCGTGGTGAGTCGGCTCTAATACCACTTGTGAACATCCCGAGTCTACACTTTGTAGACATATTGTCCGCTTTGGACACTAAATCCTCACAGTTTGTTCCTCTCGAGGTAGCCCATATTATCCCAAGAAAACGCGTATATACGGTTAGAGGGATCCAAGCCTTATAAGCTAACCCAGGATTTCCTCCCTAGGCAATGTGGGACAAGAGGCGCGCCATCTCCGCGCATGTGGGGGACCGAGGTGCGGACGCACCGCCATCCATCCTCCCCGCACCGTCGCTGGCAATCACATTGCTGGCCGGCTTGCATCAATTCAAAGGACGAAAGAGCAATTGCGACCAATGGAAAATCTAAAGATCTGGGATTTGCGAACAGTCCTGGTCATTCTAGATTTTGAAAACAGGATGAGGACAGAAACGGAAGAATAGCGCGCGAGCTGACCACATGCTCCCCAAAGGAGCTGAGCCAATCCCTTCCCCCTCCTTGCTCACTTGGGCTAGAAGCAATGGGGTCATCGGCTTTCTCCTCACTTTCAGCTTTCTTTCCTTCCTCTCTTCTTCTTCTCCCTCAGCAAGCTTTGAAGTCGAAGGAGATAGTGATTTTCCTATTCGGGAGCTGCGGGCGAGGCAACCCTCACTCGCGGCAAGGCTGGTGAGGGCTTCAGGTCCTATTTGGTACTAATGTGAAAATTTTAAGATCAAATTGGTCTAATGAAAAAGTTTATGACTGAATTAATACTATTGTAATAGGTATAACACTTTTTTGGTACTTTTCCTCTCGTTTTGGTAACTTTGCTTTCCTTTTCAAGTCATGTGTCCTTAAGCTTTTTTTATTTTGTCAAATGAAGCGAGATATAGATGGATGATGTGCCATAGGCAAGTACACATTATTCATGTTCATAGGATGACAAAACATGATAACGATGTGTGATTTACTTTGGATACTCTAAACGAGCATTTCGTCGGACTAGTCTTATCATAGAATGCTAAAATATGAAAAAGTTCACGCTATTCATTGTCTATGAAAATACTATGATAGAGACAAAACATAATAACAATGTGTGATTTACTTTGGATACGCTAAACAAGCATTTCTTCGGACTAGTCTTATCATAGAATGCTAAAATATGAAAAAGTTCACTCTATTCATTGTATGTGAAAATACTATGATAGAGCCGGACCTTACAAGGATTGCAATTGCAATCTACTCATTTCTGACTTGGGGAGAGAGTTGTGTGAGCTTCCTGTTGCTCGAGTGATCTAGCATTGTTTGATATATTCATTTTATAGGTCAATTTTGAAAAAAAATTACCAAAACAATGTCTCGTCCTATTGTACTACTACCAATTATGTTCTAAATCTTTCAGTTTATTCAATTTAATATTAAATTTTTTTTGACGATTTGTTAATATAGTCATTTTGATTAATTTTGATTAGAAATCATCGACAAAAAATATCAATTGTCTTACATGATACAACTAGCAATAACATGAACAATTTTTCAAAATTGCCTAAAATTATGTATTTATTTATTTACTCTTTTTTTTCCATTGTGGCTAACTAAGGGAAAGAAAAACGAAAAGAGAAAAAGAAAAATTATCTAGAAGCCTGTCTTGAAAAATCCTAGGGCGGGCAAATGGGACATTTTCAGTGTCGACATTAGCCTGCCCCCAACTCCGGAAAAAGACAAGGCTAGGACCAACGACTATTCCTAAGATCACTTATATCACGCCGATAATCACTGTCAAGAGGCTGCCATTTTGAACCTATCCTTATCACCCTCAACTTGCATATTCATCCGACCAAAGCCACTGAGATCCTGATCATCATCACTTTAAGAACCCGCGACTCGGATTTCTAGTTTCCTCCAATTCCTTCCTTTCCCTACCTTGGAAAGAAACCATGCAAGTGCTCATCGTCTTCAGCTCTCTGTTTCTGTCCCTATTCTTGTCTCTTGCCAAACTCTAGTACAAGTTATGGTGGAACCCGCTTAGGATACAGAGGATAGTGAATGAGCAGAGAATCGGAGGTCCTCCTTACAAGTTCATCCATGGAAGCAACAAGGAATCATTCAAGATGACCATGGAGGTCAGGGACATACCCATGAACAATCTCTCTCATGACATATTTCCCAAAATTCTGTCACATCCCGATCCACAAGAATAAGGGCATGACACGACCGTCATTTCATCAAAGAATGCAGCCTCAACATAACCAAAATTTGGCCTGATATCAACATATATACATCCCCATATATACACACACATTTATGTATGACAATTAGGGTAATTGGTTGCAATATCAGAGTAATTTATAATCCACCAAATCAAATGTACACCTCCTCCAAAGACTAACTCACAAACCTATCAACTATGCACAAGTCATACCAAAAAGTTTCCACCACAAAAGTCCCCCCCAGACAAACGCTCAAGTCTACTTGCGATTCGTTGAAAAACCTGAAAAACAAGTAAATGAGAGGAGTGAGTTACCACAGCTCACTGAGTAACACATTTCTTCTAAGCGAGAAGGGTATGACTAGCTAGTAGCGAGGGCGATGCCTCTGGGTGGTACTCCCCACTACTTGACGAGTGACGGCGAGAGGATGGCGAGTAAATGGAGGCCGGTGAGCAGTGGCAATGGCACATGGCGGACGGTGGGTGGGCGGCTGGCTAGTAGCGAGGGCGAGTGGTGAAAAGAGTTATTATTATTATTATTATTATTATTATTATTTTTTAGCAGCTCAGCACGATCATAAATGAAACTCTGCGATTACACCCTCCTGTCATTGTGTTGACAGGGCAAGTTGAGCAGCAACTCGGGTTGGGAAAACTTGTTCTTCCTGCCACCATCATCTCAGTAGGAAATCTCAAGCTTCACCTGGACCCTGAAATCTGGGGAGAAGAAACGCTTCTCTTTAAACCGGGCCGGTTGGCAGAAGGTATTGCCAAAGCCACCAACAACAACCCGGCCGTGTTCATTCCCTTAAGCTTTGGGCCCTGAATCTACACAGGAATGAACTTCGTGACGCATGAGGTGAAGATCGTTCTCTCAATGATGCTGTAGTTCTACACCTTCAAATTGTCCACTACATATGTCCACTGTCCAGTTCAATCCTCACGATTGGCTCGAAGCATTGTAGCTTGGTTCACCGGCATGAGACTAATGTCTTAATTTGTAAGATGATGAACATATATGCCTTCATATCTCAATGCCCTGTGTTGTGCTTCTAGGATTCGTCGAACATTAAAAAGGAGGTTGGGGATGCTGATGACCAGCGGATCCTCCTTAATCAGCATAAGACTGCTGGGGTCTAGTACGTTCTTTATTTACCATACAGTACAATATCTATGCGAGCAGATGTGTGCCAACGTATATTTGCTGTGATATAGAATTTGTCGGCTCCATTTCGACCTGTGAAATCGTCAGGAGACGAGGACAAGAAACTAGGGAAGCAGGTGCGCCATATGAAATTGACTGGTCGATTGTTCCATTGATCTTCGCTTGTTTCTAATGTGGTATGTGCCCCAATCCGTTGGGAAGAGATAATTTTTTATCACCACAATTAAATTATTAGGCTGGTCACGAGGATCAAGATATGCATATCTCATTATTTGGATATGAAGGCATATATGTCAAATTTAGAGACCGTCACCAACCCTCCATTCAGGTCACCTTGAACTAACCCAAATTAAGATATGCATATCTCATTATTTGGATGTCAAATTTGGATGAATGGAATATTGCTGCAAGGGTCTCAACGAATATCATCCGTTTGTACCATTCAATTAGCCTTGGATGAAAATTGACTTTGAATCAAATTTGGTCCAATGTTGTTTAAAAAAAAAATTTAGTGTCTAAAATGATAAGGGAAATCTAAATAAAGTCTGAAGTGCCTTCATTTTTTTTTTTTTCAAATAATGATATAATGTGAACATTATTTCAAATAAGGACTTGAAATGTCATTATTTTCTCAAATAAATGTCTAAAGTGGATCTTATTTCAAATTGGGGCTTAACTTTCCGACTGGTCAAGAGCATTTTAATCATTTACCTTTTTTTAAAAAACAAAATTCCTTTTTTTCTTTCTTCTTAGCCAGTGGTTGATCGGTCTCTGACGATGCCTGTAAAGGGTTGGTTGAGGTTGCTCTTGCTCGATTTGATGAGGGTCACCCTCGCTAGCCACAGTCAAAGACGACCTTGCGGCCATTGATGAGGTTGGCGATTGCCAATGGTTGATGAGGTGACCCTTGGGGGAGGCCGCCCTCGAGGATATCAATGAGTTTGGTCCTTGCTAGATTTGGGTGAGGGTCACCTCGCTAGCGGCCAACGATGGAAGGCCTCGCCGACCCTAAGTGAGGCCGACTCTCACTAGATTTAGAAAGGGTGGCCTTGTCGGCCGTTACTATTGCTCGCTAGAAAAAAAATTAAAATTAAAATTGTATTTGGACAAAAAAGCCCTTTGATTGGTTGGAATATTTAGTCGGCCACCGACCAATGAGGTTTGGCTTTAGTTGAAATAATCATGTTCACTTCAGGTTCTTATTTAATACAATATATTTTGAGTCTTTGTTTGAGAAAATGAGAACACTTTAGGTCTTTATTTGAAATTTTCCCACAATCATAATGTTGCAGCCTACCTTTTCCATCAAGAAGGAAAATATAGGCTTAGGGATATCATCTAAAGGTAGGCCTATGACTCTTGATTAGGCTCAAGCTCATCCAAGTCTATACCACGCGTGATGTTGATGAATTCAATTATAGCTTCGAATTGACGCTATAAAGGTTTTTTAATAAAGAGTTGCCGCTAAACTATTAAAGCCAATTAAAAATCAAATGAGGCATGAGAGTATACTTTATTTTCTCTGCAACTAAAGTGTCTTGTGTTAGGGATTTAGTTACACTAATTAATCAACTAGCGTCATTTAAACACCTAATCTTGGCAAGATGTTTGTTAGGCAATTTGGATTGATTTTAAACCCATTCACTAGAATGTGAGGTGATCATGAGGATACGCAATTATTAAAAATTTCAATCAACAACCAAGAAAACATTGAATAAATTGCGAGAGAAAACTAGAATCGATGCTAAGAAATAAGAAAAATATCATTTCTAACTAAGCCAAAGGGAAAGCACAATTAAAATATCATAAGTGCGCAATCACATAATAGTGAAATAGAAATGCGTAAACGATGACCAAACATTTGTCTCTAAGAATACTCAAATAACATATCAGCTTGTTCAATTTTGAGCACAATTTTTTTCACATGGATTTTTGCACATTTTAAGAGAAAACTAATTTTTAAGATTTTCACAAATTTTATAAAAAAAATTTGAATTTTTTTTAATTTTTTAATAAAAAACATTTTTTTTTAGTTTTTTAATCCGAAAATGGGAATCAGGCTGGGCCCATGGACGTGCAGGGCTACCGCTGCTCTGCCGACTGGGCCACGGACATCAAAGTCCTAAAGAAAGGAATGGTCTCAATAAAATAAAACCCAATCTGGCCACTATGAGATCAAACCCAAAGCCAACTCAACCAAAAATAAATCCAAACAAGCCCAATTAAGCCCAACAGTCACTATCCTTGTAATAAAAATGAAGCCCGAATTCGCCGAATTAACACTTCAAGCCCAAGACTCACTAAGTCTAAATGAGCCCAAAGTGCAAGCCCAGAACCATTGACGTCCAATAAGCCCAGAACAACAAAACGTCGATTATCCTATATTAAATCAAGAATCACCGGATCCTCCAACGACCACCCCATCGGCTACCCGAACATCTTCGTGAGCGATCTATTCTCGACAGACTCGACTCAGACCAAACCGTGATAGACCCGACTCCACCATTGGTTGAAGTCGGTGCCCTGGCGACGTCGGCCAATGCGACCGCGAACCAGCAGGACGGAGTTGTCCTCAGGCAGGCCGACTCCCAGCTCCCACAGACGTTATCCCTCCACAAACCTGTCATGGCACAAAACATAGGATGCGCGAAGCAAATTAGACACAAGAGAAAAAGTTTGGGGATCTAGTGGAGGCATTTTCACAAACAGGTGACGTGCAACCCTGATAGTGGAGTTTCCTACACAAACGGGAGTCAAAATCGCACAGGGGTTCTCGAAGGAAGACAACCAAAGACTGATAACGACAGAGCATGGGACCGACGGGACCGGTGATCGCGTGAACCTGACGGCCGCGAGCTCCGGCCCCCACGTGTCCAAAACAGGACAAAACAGAGCAAAAATAAGGGGAATAACGGGGCACCGGGGCGCGCGGCCGCGGGGACCCCTCCGGCTTGGGCGACAACGGCCGGAGGCGACCTCTAGTCGGCTATCTCAGTGTCGCCAAAGCGGGATCCTCGGGACAACGGCGGATCGCATGCAAAGATCAACTTACCGAAAATCGAGCGCTGTGGAAGAGGAGGGGGTTGGGCGCATGGCCCTGCCACCGCTAGCTTGCCGTGCCGGCCTGCCTCCGACCCAAAGGTCGCGCTCCTCACTCCCGGTCCTGCCTCTGGCCTCTGCTTCTGTCCTTCGTCCTCGTCGTGCCAGCGTCGCTCCAGTCGCTTGGGGGAAGGACTGGAAGGAGGAAAGAAAGAATAGGGCCAGGCCGAAAAGGAATGCAAGAGGAAGGACAGACCGGGCCCAGGAGGAAAAGATAAAAAAAAAAAATAAGGTGAAGAAAAGGGCCGGGCGGCCCCGGCCCGCGTGATATTTTCTTTTAATTTTTAAAAAAAGATTAATTAGTTGATTTTTTTCCTTTTTTTCTTTTTTCCCCATTTTTAAAATTTTTTCTAATGAATTCTATAAATATTAATGTCAATTCTCCTAGTATCTATATGCTATGCAATTTAATCAATTTTTTTTAGGAGTTAAAAATTAATCCATAATTTTCTATGTAATTTTTTCTTTTTTGGTAAGGTAAGAATATATTGATTTAAACCAAACAAACAACTCGGAAACTGGCATAAAAAACTTACACTCAACGAGGTAATAAGCCAGGTCGAGTGGAAGGAAGCCAGGAAAAAGAAGCCAAAAGCTACCAAGGTAGCAACAGGAGGCCAAACGGCATCCATGAAAGAGCCAAATAGAAAGAAAAGCTACAAGGAAATACAACCAGACAAGTGAAAACAGCCAAAAGGAGCTAACGGACAAGAACAACACCAACCCTCCGAAAGAAAAGGCAATGAGACCTTGACACGCTAGTAGGTGATGAAACAGCAAAGGCCAAAGCACTTAGTCCGCAAAGATGGCGGGTCAATACCCCAAATTCGTAATTCTCTATGTAATTAAATCTTAAATAAATAGTTAAAATTTAGATGATAACAATTTTCCATTACGTTAACCTAACAAATGGTATTAGAGCTGATAATTAATTGATGACCCACTTTCAAAGCTTATTAATGTTTGGTGGACATCTTGAAGAAAGAACCTTTGATGTGACTTTTGGTGGAGGTAGTGAATGGCGTGTCTTGGCTTCTTGCTGAACTTGGCTAGGTAAAGATGAGTAAGGTTGAATCTGAAGTTTGAGTTATAATAATGTTAGTGTAGAAAGACTTTTGGATTAAGGAGGAGCTCGGCTTAACATAAGATATTCAAATGTGAGGTGGAGATTTGCAGAGTTGATGATGTTAGAAGAAAGAAATCTCCCATCAAGATGTGGTTTATTATGAAGGCAATTAAATATATCTCAATCGATCCATAGTTGCTTCAAATTTTTTAATGAATCTGAGTCTAACAAATATATTGATGGGACCCATCCGTGGGCAGTGCAATTGGTTGAGAACTCTCCTCCAGTGAAGGAGATCAAGGGTTCGAAATCACGTTGTTAGCGATTAAGCGAAGCCCTGACGGTGGGTTGTTGGGCTAGTTTCCCCCGAGATATAGTCGTTGTTGGGCCTCCACCGCGGAGGCCTGTAAAACCCCAAATCAACGTAAACTGACAAGGGCAGGTTCCGACGGATCCTCAGTCACCATATATATATATACGTACTAGATTCTTTATTTGCGATGACTTCTATTACTAGTCTTAACAATTTTTAGCTATTTTCTTTGATTTGGCTTAATATTTCATCCCACCAATCTCGGAAATAAATGGCCCACGTGGATATGATATCTACATGAACATTAGTACAATCAATGAATCATCTAGAAGAACAATCTTCTTCACAATTGATAATTTTTTTCTATTTAGCATCTCTACTAAAAAGATGGTATTCACTTCCCCATGTTTCCTATCCAAAACAATATGTGTGTGTGTGTGTGTGTGTGTGTGTGTGTGTGTGTAATTCTATGTTTTTGGAACAAAAAAAAAGGAAGATTATTTAATGTTTGATGGAATGAAAGTAATTTCCCTGAGCCATCATAAGACTTTCCCGACACTAATCCATTGAATGAGTAACTTGTTTGTTTGATTTCGACTTTTGCGATTGTTTTTTCCCGGGCTAGTACTAATCTATAAAGAGAAGTTGCGCCTGCTGCACGACGGAAGAGCTTACTATTTTCATACAATCCCCATCAGCTGACACTGACATCCATCAAATAATTGTTTTTCATGGATAATCCTTCGTTTATCTTCAAGGGTCCGCTCCTATTCCACGTCTCCCCGAATCGTCAACGTCGAGAAGGTTGTCATTTTCCATCGCGTCTTGTCTCCATAGGCCGGTGTTGTCTTCCATCTAGGACGTCATGTTTCCGTCCATCCACCCCGAAGGATCCGGGTTGAATTATTTAACCCCACGCGCCCTAGAAATTTCTGTCGGTCTTGGAAAATAATGGGCATCAGCATGGCCATTGTGTTGAGCTCTCTTTTGGTGTTTCTAATCAAAACTCTAGTACAAGTTATGGTGAAACACACTTGGATAATGAATGAGTAGGGATCCGGAGGTCCTCCTTACAAGTTTGCCCATGGAAGCACCGACGAATCATTTAAGATGACTGTACGGACATACCCATGAATAATCTTTCTCATGGCATATTCCTCCAAATTCAGCCTCAAATCCACACAATAATTAAGTTCTAAGCTTTAGTCCTAATTTTGTGCTTTGATGGAACGAAAGTGACTTTCCTATGCCATCATAAGACTTCCATGATTTTGCTTGCTGATAAGAGAACAGTAACAGTTCGAACAACATCAAATTAATGTAGCGAAATAAAATAATCTTCCAGTTTGTGTAAACCTAATAGGAATCAATATAATAGAATAAAAAAAATACCAAGTATGCGAACACAAAGACGATTTTTTACGTAGAAAACCTCATCGATGTGAGGAGATAAAAAACCACGGGACCGGAGTCCACCCAAAAATCTTCACTACCAACAAAGTTGGGTGAACAATGTTCTTCTCTAGTAAATACTAGAGGTACATAACAGCAAAGATCTCAAGAACATAATTATTGTCAATACACATGAATTTCACAAGAGCTTAAGGATAAATCTGACAAAAAACGCAGATTTTGATCAATCCACAAAAAACTTGATGTAGGGATTTTCAAACGAAAATCAAACCATTCAGATTCGAGAAGGTAGCGCCACAAACATGCTGACAAAATTTCAGATCAATCAGACCACGAATTGACCGCCGATGCTAGCTTGATATAAATCAGACTTTGTCTCAACCTCAGGTTTTCTGCTTTCTTTTTTTCTCTTGTTACTACATCCTTTTGCGGCTACCACTTTAAAGACAGTGAGAAATCCCATTTAATCATATGACTTATCATATGAGCTGAAACCCTTTTTGGGTTTCCAACTTATTGGGCTTCCTCCATATAGGAGTGAACCAGCTAACACTTATTTGAGCTAACACTTATTTAATCTCGACTTTCACGATTGCCTTTTCCCATGCTACTATTGGTCTATAGAGAGAAGTTCCACCTACTACATGACATGACGTAAGAGCTTACCATTTTTCATGCAATCTCAATCAGCTGACACCAATGTCAATCAAATAATTGTTCTCATGGATTTTCTTTTTTTATTTTCAAGGGTGTTGATCAAGGCTCGGCCTCTCCCTATTCGTCTCCTTCCAAATCGTCAACGTCGAGAAGGTGGTCATTTTCCACCGTGTCTATCTCCATCATCGGCAAGCGGTGTCTTCTATCTATGATGCAATGTTGCCATCCACCCCGTAGGATCATAGTTGAATTATTTAAGTGTGCACGCCAAGAAAATCTATGTCAATCTTGGAAAATAATGGAGATCAGCATAGCGATTGTGTTGAGCTCTCTTTGTGTTTCTAATCTTATGGTCTCTCACCGAGCTGGCGCGTCAGCTATGGTGGAATCCGCTCAGAATACAGAGGACGATGGCCCGACAGGGAATCAAAGGTCCTCCCTATAGGTTCCTCCATGGGAGCACGAGGGAAACAATGAAGATGAGAATGGAAGCCAGAAGCACGCCCATGGACGATCTCTCTCATGACATACTCCCTAAGGTTCAGCCTCACATCGACTCTTGGATCAACACATACGGTAATTGAAAATATAAGCTTTTGTTATAAAATTGTGCTAACCACTCTTGGAACTTTGATCTGACTCTAGTTTGTTCATTATTGAGATTTTTGTGCAAACATTTTGCAGGGAGGAATTACATAAATTGGTACGGGGCGCAAGCTCAATTGGTCATCACTGAGCCAGAGCTGATTAAGGAGGTGCTAATCAATAGAGACAAAACGTTTCCGAAAACAGTACCGAGGAGCTTCGCCAAGTATCTTTTGGGAGATGGGCTCGTGTCAACCATAGATGGGGTAAAGTGGGCAAAGAAGCGTAGACTCGCCAATCACACTTTCCACGGGGAAAGCCTCAAGGTAATTAGGTTTGGTGTATACTAAAATTCTTGTAACCTATCAAATTTTTATTGCAGGTTTCTTGTGCTTATCAAATGGAAAGAGAATTTCATGCAATCTTTAGATTGGAGTTACGAATTGATGGGAACTAATTGAAGTGCAGAACATGGTTCCAGCGATGGTGGATAGTGCTCACGTGATGCTAGAGAAATGGAAGCAACGAGAAGGGGAAGAGATTGAGGTGTTTGAAGAATTTAAGTTGCTGACCTCCGAAGTGATTTCAAGGACAGCTTTTGGGAGTAGCTACGTTGAAGGGAGAAACATCTTTGAGATGATGACAAACTTGGGTTTGTTAGTGTCCAGGAATGCTTTGCGCATGAGGTTCCCGGGAATAAGGTATTCCTCTTCAACATTTTCTAAGAAAGTTTTCTTACTTTTAGGAAAAAAATAAAAAAAAAATAAGCCCGTTTTAACTTAGTCAAATAGACTATGGCAATCATGTTTTGAAAAGCTGCGGAAAAAAACTTGCACGGATAATTGTTTGTGGATCATAGACAATCAAAATCATTGATTTTCGTGGGATCCACATACAAATCACGTGGACCTTCTATGATGACGAAATATGACTAACCCAATTCAAGTCGATCCGGATCCAAGCAATTCCGACCTCAAGGAGCACTGAGACCCACGAGATCTCACTAAAAGATGTAAAGTTAGCAAAAGTATGATGAGTGGTTTCATGTAGGAAGACAATAATCGTGTGATCAAGATTACAATTTGCGATTCTTCCCAATATTTGAACAAGCTAAGAGAATCATAACGATGTTATATGTACTGGCACAAACTTTTCCATCACAAGAGTAAATACAGCTAGCTAGTAAGGTGGAGATTTGAACACACGTTTGTCGGAAAATCGATCTATACTGTAGATTCACAGACTAAGGCATTCGTTGTTGAATTTGAGCGCAGTAAGATTTGGAAGACAGTAGATGAGATTGAAGCCGAGAAGCTCAAGAAAGGCATACATGTTGCAATCTTGGAGATCGCCAAGAAAAGAGAGAAGAAGGTGATGGCTGGGGAAGCAGATGACTATGGGAATGATTTCCTTGGGCAGCTTGTGAAGGCTTATCATGATAATGATGAGAGCAAGAAAATCAATCGACGATCTGGTGGACGAGTGCAAGACATTCTATTTCGCTGGACAAGAAACCACCACCGCAATGTTGACGTGGGTCATATTCCTCCCTAGCAGTTCATTCGATTGGCAAGAGGAAGCAAGGAAGGAGGTTCTTGATGTATTTGGGAATGAAGACCCCGACTTCGATGGAATCGCAAAGTTAAGGATGGTATGAAAAAATCCAACTTTTTTTTTTTTTTTTTGTCTTGATTGATTTGGTAGACAAGGAATGATCCTCCTAACAACATATTGGTATGCCTGATTGCTTGAGTTCAAACTGAAACTCATTGATACTCTATATTATTAGAATTATACCATTTGCAACTCTGTTTGAGGAACACCCTTATGCTTAAACTTGAAGCTCAATCATTGATAAATGAAAAAACCATTGATACAAGAAAAGAAAAGACAAGTGAGTCTATATGTGTAACTTATCAACAATTTTTGTGCTAATTTTCTAGCCGTTGAATCTGTCTGAATTGACTTTTATTTTTACTCTTTATTTAAATAATTTAAATCTTGTGCCTCAACATTTTGACTTTTTAAACTCAAAACTCTTGGAACTTTCATGACACCCAAATTCTAACATATATAATCATACCTAATTTTCACAATTTTAAACTTTGAACAATGTTTTAAAATTTGAAGGGAAAAAGTTAAAAAAAAAATGTGAACAAACAGGCGCTTGTTGCATAGCTTACCAACGCTTTGTATTTAACGTCTTATATAAAAATTCTAAAAGGATTGGTAAGCAGTCCAATTATGGTCGGTAATTTCTAGAAAAGTTTGTAAATTTAATATGTTGGTAAGTAAGACAAATACAAATTCATAACTCAATAGATAAATTGGTGAACTTTAAAAGAATTAAATAAATGTTGGCAAGCAACTTAAATGAGACTTGGTAAATTAAAACTAACTGGTAATCTAACTGGCAAAGGCTGGTCAATTGCAAAAATGTTTGTAAGAGAGATAAAAAAATGGTAAACTCCAACAAAAATTCATAGAATAAAAAAAAAAATCAAATAAACACAGTACTCAAATGAAATTTGGTAACTTGAAACTATTTTGTTATTCAATCAGAAAAAATTGGTGAGTTACTCAAATAAATATTGATGAATTCATATAGAAGTTTGATATTTTTAGCATTCCCAAGAAAGACAAATATAAGCTAGTTGAAGATAAGAAACATTGATGATTTTGCTAAACCGTGAACAAAATTTGGTAATTCCATAAAAGTGTCAATAGTTACCAGTAAGTTATTGTAAATAACTTAACCAGTAACTTTCTGTACCAGTATTTTCTTTTCACGCTTAACAACTCTTTCATAAATTTACTGAGGACCGACAAGAATGAGTAGTTTTGGAAAAGAAACAATGAAATCGTCCTCCTTTTAAATTCTGAGTGGTACGTGTTGTCAGCTAATGTCACCTTTTGCGTGCAGATCAGCATGATCATGAACGAAGCTCTACGATTATACCCTCCTGTGATAGGGTTCAGTCGAAAAGTCGACCAGCAACTTAGGCTAGGGAAACTTGTACTTCCTCCTAATACTCAAGTCTTTATAGCAAATCTTAAGATTCACCACGACCCCGAAATTTGGGGAGAAGATGTGCACCTCTTCAGACCAGAGCGATTCTCAGAAGGCGTCTCTAAAGCCACCAACAACAACGCAGTGGTGTTCCTTCCCTTTGGCTTCGGGCCTCGAATGTGTGTGGGGATGAACTTTGCGATGAATGAGGCGAAAATTGTCCTTTCGATGATTCTGCAGCGCTACACTTTCATATTGTCTCCAGGGTACATCCATAGTCCAGTACAAATCCTCACGATTCGCCCGCAACACGGACTTCAAGTTATCCTTCATCCATTGTAGCTTGTTTATCAGCAGATATGATCTAGTTAACGTTGGGATTTTGACAACCTATATTGAGTTTCCTAAAAGAATAATTGTTTAGCATATCATGTTCGATCGAGGCTATCTAACTATGTATTTTCATGTCGACAAGACATGAATATGAAAGCCATGGAAATGCCAATCAAGATCTCAATAGCTAGAATCAAGAACACATATAATTGAGTAAAGATATTTGCATACTTGATTCGGAATTCATCGTTTTTGATGTGGAATAGCACCTTATGTATCACGAGATTGCCTCTCACCCTTAAGGTTCAATAAGTGCATCTTATGTGAGCACATTAGGGTTAAAAGAGAAATTTGAGCACTATTTATAGTATTTTAAGCCATAAACCTTGGTCAGGCTTTACTCGGTCTATACTACCTAGCTCCATAATAGATTAATTAAAAAATATTATATTTCATTTTATTAGGCTTATTCTATAAAATGGTAAATTATAGTATCAATTAATGTAATCCACATAAGAAAAAATCTTACATAATATGTATGTGGACATGAATAGCCGCCCCAAGTTGGAGGTGAAAGTTGGGGAAAACGAATAATAGGTATAGAAGATGACTAGCGAAGTTTCAAATTAGGATAACAAATACATTGATGGAGGAGTGATGGAATGTAATAGAACCATGAAGGAAAAGTGTTAGAGATATATTTTCTTTGATTCCATATGTATTTCGAGATTTTTTGTATTATCTTCTTTGATTGATTGTGATTGATAGTAATTGATATTGTAATTTTATTTACTTAAGATAGTTATCCTCTAAATTTTATAATCAAGCTCATGTACTTTTTATTATTGAACACATAGAAAAACAGAAATTTCACAAGGTGGTGGTCGTACAGAAATTTTAAAATGAAGTTCATGTACACTATTCATTACTTGGTATTAGATCTCTTGTTAGCTTGAAGCTCTTGTTATCTTAGCAAGCATTCATTGAGTCTTTTACAAGGTGGTGGTCATAGTAACCTTAAGTTAGTTAGGCCCGTGTCTGTTTTTGACTATAACTGCTACTCTTGAGTGTTGTTCCGACATTTCCTTTACTTGTTTCAAGAAACCAATACCACCATCGGACTCACCGCCCTCAAATGAGCTAGATGCTGAATTTTGGTAGTGATTTGTCGACCAGGAGCTCAGGCTAGGGAAACACGTTTTCCTCTAACATTCAAGTTTACGTAGCTAACCTCAAGTTTCACTACGATTCCGAAATCTAGGGAGAAGATGTGCACCTCTTCAGACGGGACCGATTCTCGGAAGGCGTCCTTAAAGCTACCAACAACTGAGAAGAAATGAAGAACAAGATACAAGATGCAGAAGAGAAAGAACTTCTGTATTTACTTGAATTGAAGAACAAAACATGTATTCACCGAGAGCTTTACATCACTTCTGTAATACAATCTCATTTCATCTCTATCTCTCTCTCTGCTCTCTATCTTCTTTTCTCTATTTGAAAAACAGAGTATATTACAGCTTTTGAAGACTTGAGGAAGAAGATGATAAAACGGAAAAACCCTCCAACCGACTTAACAACTTCGATTACTTATTTAACAAACTAACCGCCCTAATGTATTAGAGCACGTGCATTTCCTGTTAAAGTCTTCAGGCTCTTCAGGCTCTAAGTCTTCAGACCCGTGAAGAACAATTTCTCTCTTCATGTCGGTCATGAATTCTGGATTCACCGTCTTCTGCACTTCTTCCTCATTGCCACGAGCACAACAGCAGAGCACCTCAGTCATGAGCTTCGTTTTCAATTTCTTTTTCCTTATGCATTGCCACAGACTTATGTATTGCCACAGATCCTGTCTTTAACAACAACAACCCAGCTGTGTTCCTTCCCTTTGGTTTCGGGCCTCGAATGTGCGTGGGAATGATCTTCGCGATGAAGGAGGTGAAAATTGTCCTTTCGATGATTCTGCAGCGCTACGATTTCAAACTGTTTGCTGGGTACATCCACACTCCAGCTGAAATCGTCACGACTCGTCCCCTACACAGACTTCAAGTTGTATTTCATCCCCTATAGCTTGTTAATCAGCATATATGGCCCAGTTAATGCTGAGATAACAACGTACAGAGACTACTTTTAATTCCTTCGTGAGCTTGTGGGTTCGAGTTTCATGAAAAATTTATTCAAGTTTTATTTTAATTCAAAGATGTGTTATGGGTCACAATTGGGTGGGATTGACCTATGTTAACTTTACGGATTAGACGAGCCGTGTTTTGGATCAGGTACGTATTCATCATATGTCCGTTCCAAGCTTCTTGAAATATAATTATCTAATGGATTGCGTACAATTGACCAATTTATGTTTTGATTCTAATGGACTTAACAAGCGGTTGAGTCATTCATCAAGTCCTATCAGATTCGGGATTTGATCCCCTTGAGGTACCCTCCTGATTTGACTGACTATGTGGCGGCTAGGCTACCTTTATACGGGTGTGTTGATGAAGCAACGGAAACAGAAGGCCAAATTTGTTTTTGGATCTGCCATTAAAGATTGTGCGGGATAGGACTTTTCGAACTAAGCAAGAAAAAGATGAAAGCGAGTGATAGATGGTCATGGTGTTTCCTCGTCACGTCCGTGTCATCCCCGTGCTCACGATTGCGTCCTTTATACGTTGGCCCTTGAATTTTTCATCGATCTATGTCGCGTCTTGTAAGCGAGATTATTGCTAAGAAACAGTTCCGGTGTCGAGAAGACGACCAAGACAGCTTGTGTCATGTGCCAAATGAGAAAACGAATCGAGACCCATGCCTCTAATTGAAAAGTTTGACGAATTCTATATTCATCGAATTCTGAGTAAGGTTTGGCTTTGGACGCCAACCTGTCGTGGCCTTGGAGGAGTACCGAGCGCATGCACAACTTGCTCATCACCATTACCGCTGGATGTTGGTCTCCTTGGGAATCACGCGATTCATATGGCTTCAGTGAATTGGATACGCTGGCATCTGGATCACCCAAGAGTGAGCTCGTCAAGTGCTCTTTTTTTTTTCTTTTTTTTTTTCTGGTTTGAATTTAATAATTCTAGATCGGCAAGGAGGTCACGGATGACGTTAATCCGTTCGTCCCTATACGCTGGTTGTTTCGTCCGGCTCATAGAATCCTCCGAAAGACACAATAAATACCTAAATCAATCGAACTTTTTCATTTCATAAGAGAAACCCAGGTTCATAATTTTCACTGTTTTCATTTCCTTTATCGTTTGATCCCCTAATTAAACCATGCAATTGGTCATCTTCCTGAGCTCTCTGTTTCTGTTTCTTCTCTGTTCTCTTGCCAAGCTCTTGCACAAGCTATGGTGGAACCCGCTCAGGATACAGAGGATGATGGCCCAACAAGGGATCTCTGGCCCTCCTTACAGGTTCCTCCATGGAAGCACCAAGGAAACAATCAAGATGAAGATGGAAGTCAGGAACACGCCCATGAACAATCTCTCTCACGACATATTCCCTAAGATTCACCCTCAAGTCAACACATGGATAGACACTTACGGTAATTACCAAAATACTAAACTTAAGTTTCATTAGTGTCGTGACGCTCTGATATTGAACTTTTGTGCAACTTTGTAGGGAAGAATTACCTGAGTTGGCACGGACCTCAAGCTCAACTGGTCATCACAGAGCCAGAGCTTATTAAGGAGGTGCTACTTGACAGAGAGAAAACATACCCAAAAACAGGAACTAAGGACTTTGCCAAGAAGCTTCTCGGAGATGGGCTCGTGAGTACAGTCGATGACAAGAAATGGGCGAACCAGCGTAAACTCGCCAATCACGCTTTCCATGGGGAAAGTTTGAAGGTAGTTGAACTCAATTGAAAAAGAGAATTGTCTGATTTGAGGTTTTGCTAATTATTTTGGGGGGATTGAAATTGCAGAATATGGCACCGGCAATGGTGGAGAGTGTTCACACAATGCTAGGAAAATGGAAGAATCAAGAAGGGAAAGAGATCGAGGTGTTCGGAGAGTTTAAATTATTGACATCCGAAGTGATTTCAAGAACTGCGTTCGGGAGCAGCTATGTTGAGGGGAGGAACATTTTTCAGATGTTAACAGAATTGGCTACGTTAACATCCAAAAATGCTTTCAATATAAGATTACCAGGAATAAGGTATCACGCATTTTTTCTAAGAAAATTTTGTTTTGACCATTTTTATGATGAAGAAGCTAGAACATATAGTGATTATCACTTTTAGAACGAACTTTCGATAAGAGAAGTATACTATCAATGTCATAAGTTGTGTATGGCACTCACTTTGGTGCCAAAAGTTTCTGTCGAATCATTAAGTGCCAAATCGAAGGAAAAACGATCACTTTGGTGCCACTGGTGAAAGATTCGGCCAAAATGATTATGTGGCCTTTAAAAAAATAAAAAATCGACAAGGCCTTCAAATGACGTCGCTTTCGGTCCTCCTTAAGAAAACGATGTTGTTTTGCCGTCCTACATGGATGGCCTCACAAAAATGATGCCGTTTAACTCATTTGGAGATTTTTTTTTTTTTTTTTTAGGGATTGAAATTAGGGTTTTTCCGTCGTTGCTTGGCCTCCACCGTCGCTGGGCCGCCGTCGCTTGCTCAGCCGCCATTGTTTAGTGTTGTTCGAACGCCCTCAATGGCACGTAAGGGAGCACCGGCCTCGGTCGCCGGAGCCTAGGTACTGGAAGACGGAAGCCAGGCACTTGTCGAGGAGATCGGAGATGGAGAGGGAGACATCAATGGCGGCGCACTCATCGACGGCCTCCTCGAGCATCGGCTAGATCACAGCCTTCGACTTGGCTGCAGTGGCCGTCGTCGGGGTTGGGGTTGGGGTCAAGGTCGAAGCCACGGCCGCCCGAGTGGCCATCGTCGGGGGTCGGGGTTGGGGTCGGAGCCACGGCCGTCAGTGGCCATCGTCGGGGTTGGGGTCAGGGTAGGAGCCACGACCGCTGAGTGGCCATCGTCGCAATCAGGTTGGGGTCGGAGTTGCGGCCACCGAATGGCCATCGTTGAGGTTGGGGTTGGGGTTGGGGTCGAGCCGCGGCCGCCGGCGTGGGGGCCGTTGAGGACCAGCAATTGGCCGGAGATTTAGGGTTTTGAATCGGGGGAAACACCAAACGGTGTCGTTTTGGTGTTAGGATGTGACTATACTCTTTGGCAAGCACATTAGCTTCAAAAGTTAATAAAAAAAATATTACGTCGGATTTCCAGCCAACCGGATTAGAGTTGGCACCAAAGTGAGCGTTTTCAAACTTTTTGGTATTTAAATAATCCGACAGAAACTTTTGGCACCAAAGTGAGCGTGTACACAACTTATGGCACTGATAGTGTATTTATCCCAACTTTCGAAATCTGAACTTGATTATTCTGACAAGTTTTCCAGGTGAGTAAATGCATTCGAAGGGGGTACACTGTTTTTTTATAACCATTCTTATCACTAGAATTACTGATGTGAGATCACACTTAGCAAGCTGCAAATTTCTGATGATGGTCAAGCAACAGTTTTGTTTGTTGTGCAAATGCAAACTTCAAGCCTCAAAAGACTTAGGACATTTCAATCTCAGAATCAGAGTTTTAATTAGGCTTAACTAATTATGGAATTTGTTCTGAATTCTGCCGGCAGTAAGCTTTGGAAGACAGCGGATGAAATCGAAGCGGAGAAACTTGAGAAAGGCATACGCAATTCCATCTTAGAGATGATCAAGAGAAGAGAAGAAGGTGATGGCCGGTGAAGAAGATGGCTTTGGGGATGATTTCCTAGGACAACTTGTGAAGGCTTTGCACGATACGAGACAAGAGCAAAAAATTCACGATAGATAATCGGTGGATGAGTGCAAGACATTCTACATCGTTTGGACAAGAAACGCCAACTCTATGATGGCATGGATGTTATTCCTCCTAGCGATTAATCCAAAATGGCAAGAGGAAGCAAGAAGGGAGGTTCTCAATGTTTTTGGGAATAAAGACCCGATTCCGATGGACTAGGAAAGCTTAAGAAGGTATAGAAAACAACTCAAGTCTTGGTCCCGATCAACCTTTTTCGATTCACTCGAATTGTAGGTTAGACATGATGACTAACTAAACATTTTCCATTTTCATGTGCAGATTAGCATGATCATGAACGAAACTCTGCGTTTGTACCCCTGCGATCGACTTGACTCGAAAAGTTGGCAAGAAACGAGGTTAGGAAGCTCCTTCTTCCTGCTAATAGTCGAGATCTTTATACCGACCCTCAAGCTTCACCATGACCCGAAATGGGGGAAGATGCGCATGAATTCAAGCCGGAGCGATTCTCAGAAGGCATAGCTAAGGCTACCAACAATAATGCGGTCATTTTCATCCCCTTTGGCTTCGGACGTCGATCTTGCATTGGGATGAGCTTCGTGGCGGCGAAGTGAAAATTGCTTTTTCGATGATCCTCCGGCGCTACACCTTCGAGCTATCCCCGACGTATATCCACGCCCGGGTCGGCTCCGACAACCCGCCCACAACATGGACTTCAAATCAGGTTTCATCCTCTACGGTAGTTCATCACCTCATGATATTCGGTCGCCAATGTGCATGGATGCCTCCATGGATCCATGCAACGGTGGCTGTGAATTCTTGGTTCCGGAGGGTGTGATATTTATAGGTATCTGTTGGAGAAATCTTCTTGAAGTGTTTTGAAGCCGACAAAACGTTTCCATCAGTCTAGTCGAAGGTTTGAGACTCTAATATTTAAAGTGCGAAGACCTCCAGGACAGCCGGACTCAAGACTCAAAGTCTATCCTCATTGACAGTCTTTAATCCGTTGAAGAAAGGTTATCCGAGGAGCTGGATGTTTCGTTAAGGATTTAACCTTATCAACTGGAGAAGATCTCGTGGCTGGAAAAGACGTAGCGGAATCCTTTGATTGATCGAGATTGATTCGATGATTGAAGATTCGATGATTGCCTAAATATTCTTGGAAGGTTCTACTTATGGAAACCGAGATCCTGATTGTATGGGCGAACATGATTGATGGGCTATCGACACGTTCCTTTAATAGCTGGAACAATCTTCCTAATTGATTCCGTCCAACGGGTAGATTGGAGGAATTCCTTTGGTAAGTGCCAACGGGTATGATGGCATAAAGGAGTATATAAGGAAGACGTTCTTAGTTGTTCGAGGTGTGCGCGATAGAAGAATTCCAAAGTCGAAGCTCCTTTTGTTTAGACAATTCCTTTGAGTGAATACTTGTATACAAAAGAGAGTCTATATTTGTGAGAAATCTTGAGGAGGTGTGGTAGAACATCTACACTATGGAATCAAGGCAAAGCTGTGCTGTAACTTCTCTTTTGATCATAGTGAAATCCAGTAGGTGGGCTGTCGGTCTTGGAAGAGTGGACGTAGGCTTGGAATAAGCCGAACCACTATAAATCCCGTGTTCAATTTTCTCTTCCTCACTCTCTTTACCTTGATCGTATTTCATTTTGTTAATCAAGAGAGAATTTCCTTTCTATCGTTTGCCAAGATTCGCTTCCGTATCTCGATAAATTGTTTGTGCACCTATTCCCCCCTCTAGGTGTTTATACTAGCTATCTCAATTGGTATCAGAGCCCGTGTACTCACTTTATTTGAAGTGTTTTGCTTCAAAGTAAAAGATCAATGGCTAGTATGTTAGCACCAGGGCTGATGGAAGGGCAAAGCAATACCAGACCACCCTACTTTGATGGAAATGATTACAACATACGGAAGAACAAGATGAAAGCTTTCCTACGATCAAAGGATCCTCTGGAATGGGACGTTGTAGAAAAAGGAATTACTCCTACGGTTGCATCGAGTCTCGAAGAGGAAAGAAAGCTGTTGAGACCAGCGGAATGACTCGGGAAGAGTTAATCAAGAGACAAGCACTCGATGCAAAAGCAATTTACTCTTTATATTGTGCTTTGTCACCAAGCGAATATAACAGAATATCTTCTTGTGTTACTGACAAAAGAAGTTTGGGATAGATTGCATATCACCTATGAAGGAACAGATTGAGTGAAGGAAACCAGAATTAACATTCTTCTCGGTCAATATGAAGCCTTCAAAATGAAACAGGGAGAATCTATAACTGACATGTTTAGCCGTTTTGAGATATTGTCAATGGTCTTGAGAATCAAGGACAAAGAATTTCTGATCCCATGAAGGTAAACAAACTACTGTGTGGACTCTCCAAGGATTGGAATCACATAAAGACTTCAATTAGAGAGACGCAAAGAATTATGCCTTTATCTGTCGACGAGCTGATTGGAACTCTTCAGTCTTATGAAGTGGAATTGATCAATGAAGATGAAGATCCAAAAGGTAAGAAATCCATTGCATTAAAATCAAATGATGATTACGATGATACAGATTCTGAAGATGATATGGACGATGAGGAGCTTGCTCTCATGATAAGAAGATTGAAAACTGAATAGAAAATGAAGAAGGTTCAACTCAAAGAAACAAAGCTTTCAAAGACAGCAGACCAAATCGTTGATGATGAGGAACCAAACAAAGATGTAGTCTGCTTTGAATGTAAGAAAAAGGAACACATCAGACCCAACTGTCCTCTTTTGAAGAAGAAGAGAGGAAAAGCTGAAAAATTTCGAAAAGCTCTCAAAGCCGAAACTTGGAGTGATACAAAGTGTGAAGAAAGTGATAATGAATATGCCAATCTATGTCTGATGACACAATCAGACTCAGACTCTGGATCAGACTCAGACATTGAATTTGAGGTCTCCGTCAAGAAAAAGGTAAAGTGGTATCTTGACAGTGGATGCTCAAGACACATGACATGAGACTCAAATTGTTTTATAAAGCTTGCTCAAGTAAATGGTGGAAAAATTTCATTTGGAGGAAACTTGACAAAGGAAGTATTGTGGGATTTGGAGCGCTGTGAAAATTGGAAGTCTCACAATAAGTAATGTTTCCTTAGTGGAAGGACTCAATTACAATCTTCTCAGCATTAGTCAATTGTGTGATCTTTTGGTTTCAAGATCTTCTTTCAAGAAGGAACATGTTACGGAATCAGTAAAGACTCTACTCAGTCTTTCATGGGGTCGAAGACATGGAAACATTTATCTTCTGGATGTGAAATGTCTTATCTCAATTCAAGACGAAGCAAGCTTATGGCACAGAAAGCTTGGTCATGTCAACATGAAGCAATTAGCCAAAATCTCATCAAAGCAGCTTGTTCGAGGTCTACCCAAATTACCTTATCAAAAGGCGATCCATGCACTCCATGTATTCTCGGGAAAGCAGGTAAGAAATTCATTTAAGCCAATAAATCATGTCTCTACTAATCATGTACTACTGATTCTTTTGCATATGGATATCTTCGGACCACCAGAACCCAGCATTGGAGGTAAGAAATATTGCCTAGTAATTATGGACGATTACTCCCGTTTTACTTGGGTATATTTCCTTGCAAGTAAGTCTGAAACCTTCTCGTATTTTGAAAAATTTGCTAAAAATGTTCAAAATGAAAAATGATGTGTTATCTCATGTATAAGAACAGATCATGGAGGTGAATTTGAAAATCAAGATTTTACAAAATTTTGTGATGAATCTAGCTTAAAGCATGTGTTCTCCTCTCCATATACTCCTCAGCAAAATGGAGTTGTGGAAAGAAAGAACAGATCTCTTCAAGAAATGGTTAGAACTCTTTTAATTGAAAGTAAGATTTCTTCACGATTTTGGGCTGAAGCTGTTTCAACAGCATGCTATATCATCAATAGAGTCTTCTTAAGACCTATTCTAGAGAAAACCCCTTATGAGTTATTCAAAGATAAGAAGCCTATTGTTTCATACTTTCATGTATTCGGTTGCAAATGTTTTATATTGAAAAATGCAAAAGATCGAGTTGGTAAGTTTGAAGAAAGATCAGATGAAGGTATCTTCCTTGGATATTCTACATCAAGCAAAGCCTACAGAGTCTATAACAAGAAGAGTCAGTCTGTGGAGGAGTCAATGAATGTCAAATTTCAAGACTCAATGCAAGATGAATCAAGTCAGACTCATCAAGAAGAGTCTGAACCTGCTCCAGACCCTCCAAAGCTTACAACTCAAGAAGCATCTCAGACTCTGGAAGACCAGCATCTGGTTGTTCGTGAAGATCCAAATAAAGAGAGAGATCATCAACCAGACAAATCAACAAGTAAGCGGAAGCATAAGTCCGGTCATCCCAAAGATCTTATTATCGGTGAAATTAATGAAGGAATTCGCACCGGATCCAAAAGGCGAGAAGAGTCTAGTCTTTGTGGCTCTCGTTTCTGAAATTGAACCAAAGCATAGAAGAAGCTTTATCCGATGAAAGCTGGATTGAAGCTATGCAAGAAGAGCTCAAACAGTTCAACATTAATGATGTGCGGGAATTGACATCCAAACCAAAAAGGTAAAACTGTTATTGGAGCTAAATGGGTGTTTAGGAACAAGATGAATGAGAAAGGAAGAGTCGTACGAAACAAAGCAAGACTCGTGGCCAAGGGATATACGCAAGAAGAAGGAATAGACTATGATGAGACTTACGCACCAGTAGCAAGGTTAGAAGCTATTCGACTATTACTTGCGTTTGCTTGATATAAGAATTTCAGGTTATTCCAAATGGACGTCAAAAGCGCCTTCCTAAAGGGATTTATCCATGAGGAAGTTTATGTGGAACAACCACCAGGTTTGAAGACTCAAAGAAGCCAGACTCGGTCTTGACGAAAAAGGCTTTGTATGGTTTAAAGCAAGCACCTCGAGCTTGGTACGACGGACTAAGTAAGTTCTTAATACAAAATGGTTTTGTCAAAGGTAAAGTAGATACAACTTTATTTATCAAAAAGGAAAACAAAAGTTTCTTACTTGTTCAAATATATGTGGATGATATTATTTTTGGATCCTCTAATGAAAGTGCAAGAAATTTTCTAAGTCTATGCGGGATGAGTTTGAAATGAGTACGATGGGAGAGTTAACATTCTTTCTTGGTCTTCAAGTAAAACAATTGAAGGAAGGAACTTTTATTTATCAAGAAAAATATGCTAATGATCTTGTCAAACGGTTTGGACTGGAAAAGTGCAAAAAGACCGACATACCGATGTCAAGTTCTTTGAAGATAGACAAAGATGAAGAAGGGAAGAAAGTTGATCAAAAGCTGACAGAGCATCATTGGTTCACTTCTTTATCTTACTGGCTTCTAGACTTGGCATTTTGTTGAGTGTTTGCATCTGTGCTAGGTTTCAATCGGATCCTAGAGAATCCCATCTCGAGTCTTTGTGAAACGTATTATTAAATACGTTGCTTCATCATCAAGCATCGGTCTTTGGTATCCTAAGAAGGAGACTTTAATCTTCTGGGATATTCGAGACGCGAGATCTGTTTGGTTGCGAGTTGATAGAAAGAGCACTTCGGGAACTTGCCGGTTGCTTGGAACGGGGACGGTGTCTTGGTTTTCAAGGAAACAAAGCACTTGTGTCTCTTTCAACAACGAAGCGAGTATGTAGCCCTTGGAAGTTGCTGTTCGCAAATTCTATGGATAAAACAACAGCTAAGAGACTTTGAAATTGAAGACTCATGCACGGAGATTAATTGCGACAACACCAGCGCTATCAACCTCACCAAAAATCCAATTCTCCACTCAAGAGCAAAGCATATAGAGATTCGACATCACTTTATTAAAGACCATGTTCAAAATGGAGATGTTTCAATTCAATTTGTTGACTCAAAGAACCAACTAGCGGACATATTCACAAAGCCTTTGAAGAAAAATCAATTTGAATCTATCCGTTCCAGACTCAACATTTTGAGGTATGAGGAAATCAAAGTCTAAAGACTCTCAAACTCAGACATACAAGACTTTATCTGTAAGATAGTCTTGGTACGACCGTCGATTGTAAGTCTTTTCTCTCTAATCTTATCTTGAAAAGGTACGATCGTCGTTGTGTTTAAATTGTTGCTATATTTAATCGACGTAATTATTGCATCGTTTCATTTTCAAAAGGAAGTTATTTTGAAATTGCTATTTTGCGGAAAAAGACAGTTATTTTGAAAATGCATCTTTTTATTTCCTTTGTGACGGTTCGTTTATCTCTCTTTTAACCGATCGTGCACCGTTGTTGATTCCTCTTCACTTTACTCTTAAAAACCCTAGAAAGCATCGATCCTCCATTCCCGTTTGTCTTCTTTGTTTAATTTTCAAAAAGTTGTCATCTTTCTTGGGAAAGTCAAGCAATGAATTTTCCAAAAACTGAGAAAGATGTCATCTTCAAGAAAGTCTTCGAGAATTGCAAGCGGGGGACCACGGCGAATGAGTGAGGGGCCTACGCACTTCGATCTTGCGAAGAAGAAGTGTCTCCGAACAGCAACCGAGCCCACAACATTCTCGGCAGCGTCATTCTCCTCCATCTAGTCCTCAAGGCGTTGATCATCAACAACATGAAGAAATCATCGAGGATGCAGACCTGTAAGAGTTCAAAAGCTCGCTTATATTTACAAGCTATATCGTGCCTTAAAAGGAACTCGTACTCCTTTGAACTATGTTGATGATTTTCTTAAAGACAAAGGATATGGGAACGAATATATCTTTCTCGCAAAAATGGAAAGTTTGGGAATTGCTCGTAAAGGGGTGGTGAGGAAACCCTTGCGAATATCCCAAGTGATCCTCGTGACTGGGGGCCGAATCCTGTAGATGGGAATGATGATGACAAATTGTACAGCCAATTTCAACCGAAAATGGGTATTGTAGTTGAAAATCAAGGAAAAAGGGGAGATTTGTTCAGATCGAAGGAACAAAAGAATCTGTACTCGAAATTGCTGAAGCGTGGGGTAATAAACCCTAGGAGTGTGGATTTTGATTTTCTCGGATCTTTGTGAATGTGAACTTGAGAGAAAAGTTCGTTATCTTCAACTTGAAAAGTTACGCTCGACACTACGAGAGGCCTATCTTTGGATTAACTACATATTTCTATTCAAATCTTAGCTTTTTGGATGCGAATAGATTCTCTTTCAGCGTTAAAGACCAAGACTATGTTGTGGATATGAATATGCTGGCAGATGTGTAAAGAGTTGAAAGAGGAAGATATCAACCGATCAAAGTTTCCATTGCTTGGGCCACACTGGAACTGGTGAAGGACAGAAGAACAGATGAGAAGATCACATACTTAAGGATGAGTGCATTCAACATCTTGCTTCACAAGATTGTGATCAATTGCCTCCGACCGAAATCAACTTCCAAGACCGATGTTTCAAGTTCGGAGGCAAAGCGATGTATGCCATCCTCTCTCGGGAAAAGTTTTCTCTCCCTCACACTGTTATGTTTCACATGTATAGAGCAATGATGAAGGACAGAGGTCAACTCCCTTACCCAAGCCTTGTTACGAAGTTATTTAGACATCTGAATATTCAGCCTCCGCAAATCTTTTGTGTTCGACCATGCGATCATATGGTGGTAGGACTGAAAATGGTGACCAAAATGCGTCTGAAGGAACTGAGCAAGGAGTTGGAGAAGTTCAAGGAGAAGACTCCTGCCAAAACTCATCAAATCTCTTCAGCAGCTAAAAGAAAAGGGAAGGAGCCCATGGTTGCTCCATCCAAGAGAAGAAGAGCTCTCCTCGTTGAGGATGAAGATGATGAGGAAGACATCACCATCTCTGCAATGGCTTTGAAGAATTTAAGTCGTCTGTTCCACGAGAAAGAATCGGAACAAATGACGAAAGAAGCGAGAGGAGAAGGAAGAAGAAGAAAGAGAAGCTGAAAAGAAGCGAGAAGAGAAGGAAGAAGAAGAAAGAGAAGCTGAAAAAGAAGCGAGAGGAGGAAAGACTGAAGAAGAAAGAAGAGAAGAAGGAGAACCCGAGGAACTCTTCTCCACCTGTAGGCATGGAAACAAGGGGAGATCAAGAGAAAGGAAGGAAGTCTTCATATCCTGATGCAAGTGAAGGAGTCAGTCGCTCACCTGCAGACCCAGAGGATGTTTATGCCTCTCAGTTTCCAGAAAAAGGTCATGAAGTCTCATCGCCAAACCTGCGAGATTATCGATCTACCATCGTCCGCATTTACTCCATCGAGATCGGGCCAAGCGAGTACTCAGACTGATAATGCAGCAGATTTTTGCAGAATCATGGATATTCTCTTGGAAATGCGAGGTCAAATTTATGCCTTGGGATGTGAGGTTCAAAACTTGCAGAATGCGGGTCAAGCTTCTTCATGTTCATTGAATGATAAAATCCAAGCCCTCTCTGTTCAGATTCAGGCCAATGCCAAGGGTGAGGAGATTGCACAAGGCGAAGGAAGACTTGAAAAGGCCGGAAGGCATTCGTCTATGGAAAATTTCCAGCTTGTCCGCGTTCCCAAGCAATCTTGACTTCATCTCATCCTTTTTAATGCTGACAAAAAGGGGGAGAGATGCAAGATTTGAACAAACTTTCAATCGTTAAACTTTTAATCGTGTGGTTTGTTGGATTGTTTTGTTGTTTGAACTTTGTTTAACTTTGTGTCTGGATGAGAACTGAACTAGACTTGGACTTGACTGCTTCTATTAACTAGTATTGATATCTTATGGATGGCTTTATCGTATACTAGACTAACCTATTTTCTGTGGTTGCAGATTCTAGTGTTATTCATTTAGCCATTTATCTCTATAAGATATGCATAAGTGTTTGAGAAATGTTTTGCAGGTCAAAGTTATCCAAATCTGCAGGAAAGTTTTGTCACCATCAAAAAGGGGGAGATTGTTGGAGAAATCTTCTTGAAGTGTTTTGAAGCTAACAAAACGTTTTCATCAGTCTAGTCTGAAGGTTTGCAGACTCTGATATTTAAAGTCTGAAGACTTCCGGTTAGCCAGACTTAAGACTCAAAGTCTATTCTCATTGACAGTCTTTAATCCGTTGAAGAAAGGTTATCCAGAACTGGATGTTTCGTTAAGGATTTAACCTTATCAACTGGAGAAGATCTCGTGGCTGGAAAAGATGTAGCAGAATCCTTTGATTGATCGAGATTGATTCGATGATTGAAGATTCGATGATTGCCTAAATATTCTTGGAAGGTTCTACTTATGGAAACCGAGATCCGATTGTATGGGCGAACAGATTGATGGGCTATCGACACGTTCCTTTAATAGCTGGAACAATCTTCCTAATTGATTCCGTCCAACGGGTAGATTGGAGGAATTCCTTTGGTAAGTGCCAACGGGTATGATGGCATAAAGGAGTATATAAGGAAGACGTTCTTAGTTGTTCAAGGTGTGCGCGATAGAAGAATTCCAAAGTCTGAAGCTCCTTTTGTTTAGACAATTCCTTTGAGCGAATACTTGTATACAAAAGAGAGTTTATATTTGTGAGAAATCTTGAGGAGGTGTGGTAGAACATCTACATTGTGGAATCAAGGCAAAGCTGTGCTGTAACTTCTCTTTTGATCATAGTGAAATCCAGCCGGTGGGCTGTCAATGCGGAAGAGTGGACGTAGGCTTAGAATAAGCCGAACCACTATAAATCCTGTGTTCAATTTTCTCTTCCTCACTCTCTTTACCTTGATTGTATTTCATTTTGTTAATCAAGAGAGAATTTCATTTCTATCATTTGCCAAGAATCGCTTCCGTATCTCGATAAATTGTTTGTGCACCTATTCACCCCCCTCTAGGTGTTTATACTAGCTATCTCAGTATCAAGTTGTCTTTCTTTTAATTTCAGAAGCACTATTCCTATTGTGCAGTGTATTTGATTTACCAAGACTCTTCACGGTGTACAATCTTGTGTTCTGGTTCTTGTAACCAGTTATTTTATTTTTTAGGCACGTACCCCATATGTGTGCATGGTCATGTCTAGTGGAACTTAATAATGATTTACCATATTTCTTACCGAATAAATGCAACATTATGAAAGTGTAGCAAATGCGTATACTGGACTAAGGCAAAGAATGAATGTCTAATGACCGATGTTTGGATGACAAGAATTATCAAATTCAGTTGACTTATTTGACCTAATCTACAAATCATATAAACCAAGTTCATTTCAAGTTTTAACTATTGATCACTTTGGGCTCGATGATGAAACCGCGTGATTAATGGTTAAGATGAGATTGATATACCTGATCTATAGACTATGACAGCGTTTGCAGCTACTCCCTCGTTCACCTCCATCGTCTCTGGTCCCGACCTTCATCCATTCGCTGCACGACCATTCATTGAAATGCTTGGAGGTTTCTACTCTTTCTGGGCGAAACGAGCATCCATTCGCTGTACCCACCATCGACCTCAGGTTTCCTAGTATTTGAAACTTGTTTTCGGTTGGGGCTATGTCCTGTCTGAGACCTCTCAATGATTGAATTTCTACCGGCAGAACTGTGGTCGGAGGTGCATCCGGTCGAATCATCCTCCCTCACTTGAAGCTCCGGCCAATGATCCTTCCTACGTCCCACAACTCCGCAATTGAACGGGAACTCAACACCTTCACAAGGCTGCTGAAAACTCTGCACAGGACTTCTCCACTTCGCAAACGAACCTCAAAAGGAATGCCCAAAGTTGATGCGCACTCCATTAATCGACAGCAGCTTCTGGGTTTGTGAAGTCTTTTCAAATGAATTGCCATTCGATCCTTCGTGTCAAGCATTTCCACTACTTCTCCTGGCGGCGGATCCTTTAAATGAGGAAAATCGCTAATTGTTTGAGGTACTTGTGTTATATCTCTTTGTCCAAAAGCACAAAACATTCAAACTTTTTATGAATTCACATTGCAATTTTCAAGAAATGTTGAATAATAAACATCTTAAGATTATATAAATATTAAACCATTCACTGCGGTGTTGTCATGAACGAATTCTAGGTTGAACTCACTGATTAAAGCTAGGTGTGTTTGGGAACACTTCCCCAATGCCTAGGGCCTCCAAAGCCAGTTGAGTAAATGCAAGAACTATATAATTGTATTTCCGAAGGCCTCAGCTTAAGACAGGTCTGAATGTACTATGGAATTTTGGCCTTCTCAAAATACATATGTTGAATTTAATAATTATTTTATTCTGCTTTTGGACAGTTCATTTTCCCCACGGTTTGCATAGAGGGGTTAGATGGAGGTGGGTAAACTCCGTATTTAAATATGTCTCGAATTTAAATTTGAAGCAAAAAGCAAATTCCAGAAATAATAATATTAATAATGAAAAGGACTTCTTGCTAACAAGAAAAGCCGAAAAAGGGAGATATGCACAAATCTAAGTTTTTTGTTCAGCATTGAAGTCAAACATGATAATAGACTTTGATCGTGAAAAAAGAGGATGAATAAGTTAATATTGGAGTCGGAGGTAGGAGGAAACAAATATTCTTTCCTGATCCACGTGGGAGGCAATTTCAAGATTTGCAAAGTCCACTGTGGACTTGAAGACCATATATTCGACCATACGTGGAGAAGAAGGCATGCTATTGTTAGAGATTTCTTGAAGCATAAACGATGACCAAACATTTATCTCTAAGAATACTCAAACAACATATCATATTGTTTTATTTTGAGCACAATTTTGTTCACATGGATTTTCGCACATTTTAAGAAAAAAAAACTACTCGAAAACTATTTTTAAGATTTCCGTAACTTTTAGTAAAAAAAATGAATTTTTTTAATTTGTTAATAAAAATATTTTTTTAGTTTTTAATCCGAAAATGGGAGTTGGGCTGGGCCCATCGACGAGCTGGGGCTGCCGCTGCTCTGTTGACTGGGCCACGGCATCAAAGTCCTAAAGAAAGGAATGGGCTCAATGAAATAAAACCCAATCTGGTCACTATGAGATCAAACCCAAAGCCCACTCAATCAAAAATAAATCTAAACAAGCCCAATTAAGCCCAACACTCACTATCCTTGTAATAAAAATGAAGCCCGAATTCACCGAATAACACTTCAAGCCCAAGATTCACTAAGTCTAAATGAGCCCAAAGTGCGCTACCCTACCTCACCAATTTTCCAGTCCCACGACTCGTCTTCTTCGAGAAAGCCCAGTACCGTCGATGTCCAATAAACCCAGAACAATAAAACGTCGATTATCCTATATCAAATCAAGAATCACCAGATCCTCGAACGACCACCCCATCGGCTAAACGGAACATCTTCGTGAGCGATCTACGCTCGACAGACCCGACTCAGACCGAACCGTGACAGACCCGACTCCACCATTGGTTGAAGTCGGTGCCACGGCGACGTCGGCCACGCGACCCCCCAACAAACCTGTCACGGCACAAAACAAAGGATGCACGCGAAGCAAATTAGACACATGAAAAAGTTGGCAGATCTTGTGGAGGCATTTTCACAAACAGGTGACGTGCAACCCTGATAGTGGAGTTTTCGACACAAACGGGAGTCAAACTCGCACAGGGGTTCTCGAAGGACGACAAGCAGAGACTGATAACGACAGAGCATGGGACCGACGGGACCGGTGATCACGTGAACCGGACGGCCGCGAGCTCCGGCCCCTACGTGTCCAAAACAGGACAAAACTGAGCAAAAATAAGGGGAATAACGGGGCACCGGAGCGCGCGGCCGCGGGGACCCTACCTGGCTTGGGCGACGACGGCCGGGAGGCGACCTCTAGTCGGCCATCTCAGTGTCGCCAAGCCGGGATACTCGGGACAACGGCGGATCGCATGCAAAGATCGACTTACAGAAATCGAGCGCTGTGGAAGAGGGGGGCCGCATAGCCCCTGCCACCGCTAGCTTGCCGTGCCGGCCTGCCTCCGACCCAAAGGTCGCGCTCCTCACTCCCCGTCCTGCCTCTGCCCTCTGCTTCTGTCCTTCGTTCTCGTCGTGCCCTGCCAGCATCGCTCCAGTCGCTAGGGAAGGACTGGAAGGAGGAAAGAAAGAATAGGGCCGGGCCGAAAAGGAATGCAAGAGGGAAGGACGGGCCGGGCCCAGGCGGAAAAGATTAAAAAAAAAAAAAAAAAAAAAGGTGAAGAAAGAGCCTAGGCTGGGCCCAGGTGAAGAAAAAAGGGGCCGGGGCCTGATCTTTTCTTTTAATTTTTTTAAAAATTAATTAGTTAATTTTTTTTCCTTTTTCTTTTGTCCCCATTTTTTAAATTTTTTTCTAATGAATTCTATAAATATTAATGTAAATTCTCCTAGCATCTATATGCTATGCAATTTAATGAAAATTATTTTTTAGGAGTTAAAAATTAATCCATAATTTTCTATGTAATTAAATTTTAAATAAAGAGTTAAAATTTAGATGATAACAATTTTCCATCACGTTAACTCAACAAATGGTATTAGAGCTGATTATTAATTGATGACCCACTTTCAAAGCTTATTAATGTTTGGTGGATATCTTGAAGAAAGAACCTTTGATATGACTTCTTGGTGGAGGTAGTGAATGGGCGTGTCTTGGCTTCTTGCTGAACTTGGCTAGGTCAAGATGAGTAAGGTTGAATCTGAAGTTTGAGTTATAATAATGTTAGTGTAGAAAGACTCTTGGATTAAGGAGGAGCTCAGCTTAACATAAGATATTCACATGTGAGGTGGAAATTTGTAGAGTTGATGATGTTAGAAGAAAGAAATCTCCCATCAAGATGTGGTTTATTATGAAGGCGATTAAATATATCTCGATTGATCCATAGTTGCTTCAAATTTTTTAATTAATGTGAGTCTAACAAATATATTGATGGGCTTGTACCAGATTCTTTATTTGCAATGGCTTCTATTACTAGTCTTAACAATTTTTGGGTATTTTGTTTGATTTGGCTTAATCTTTCATCCTACCAATCTTGGAAATAAATGGCCCACGTGGATATGATATCTACATGAACATTAGTACAATCAAAGAATCATCTAGAAGAACAATCTTCTTCACAATTGATAATTTTTTCTATTCAGCATCTCTACTAAAAAGATGGTATTCACTTCCCCATGTTTCCTATCAAAAACTATGTATGTATGTATGTATGTATGTATGTATGTATGTATAATTCTATGTTTTTGGAACAAAAAAAAGGAAGATTATTTAATGTTTGATGGAATGAAAGTAATTTCCCTGAGCCATCATAAGACTTTCCCGACACTAATCCATTGAATGAGTAATTTGTTTGCTTGATTTCGACCATTGCAATTGCTTTTTCCTGGGCTACTACTTATCTATAAAGAGAAGTTGCGCCTGCTGCATGACGGAAGAGCTTACCATTTTTCATACAATCCCAATCAGCTGACACCGACATGATCCATCAAATAATTGTTTTTCATGGATAATCCTTCGTTTATCTTCAAGGGTCCGCTCCCTATTCCACGTCTCCCCCGAATCGTCAACGTCGAGAAGGTTGTCATTTTCCAGCGCGTCTTGTCTCCATCGACAGGCGTTGTCTTCCAGCTAGGACGTCCTGTTGCCGTCCATCCACCCCGAAGGATCCTGGTTGAATTATTTAACTCCACGCGCCCTAGAAAATCTCTGTCGGTCTTGGAAAATAATGGGCATCAGCATGGTCATTGTGTTGAGCTCTCTTTTGGTGTTTCTAATCAAAACTCTAGTACAAGTTATGATGAAACCCGCTCAGGATACAGTGGATAATGAATGAGCAGGGATCCGGAAGTCCTCCTTACAAGTTTGCCCATGGAAGCACCAATGAATCATTTAAGATGACTGTACGGATATACCCATGAACAATCTTTCTCATGGCATATTCCTCGAGATTCAGCCTCAAATCCATACAATAATTAAGTTCTAAGCTTTAGTCCTGATTTTGTGCTTTGATGGAACGAAAGTGACTTTCCTATACCATCATAAGACTTCGGGTGCGTTTGGGAAGACTTTGGGGGAAAGTCTTTGGGAAAACGCAAAGACCTTTGAGTTGAATGTGTTTTCAAAATGCAAATTGTGTTTGGTAAATTGTAATTTAAAAGCCCTTTGTGAAGTACCTTTGGCTAAAATGGTGTTTGGGGGACAAAGGGCTTTTGTGAAAAAAAAAAAAAAAATATCAAAAGAAAAATAAAAGAAAAAAACAAAAAAATGAAAACCGGCGGGCGGGCGGCATCCGGCGGCGGCGCGGCCCTCGGCGACCTCCGGCGACCCCCGATCCGGGGGCCGGCGAGGTCGCGCGACGCCGTCGCGACCTCCGCGACTCCCCGGGCCGGCGAGGTCGCGTGACGCCGTCGCGACCTCCGCGACCCGGATCGGGCCCGCGAGGTCGCACGACGCCGTCGCGAGGGCGGCGTGGTCGCGCCCGAGGTCGGGGACCTCGGCGAGGGCCGCGCCCGAGGTCGGGGACGGCGAGGGCCGCGCCGGGTCGCGCGACCTCGGCGAGGGCGCGCCCGGGTCGCGCGACCTCGGCGAGGGCCGCGCTCGGGTCGCGCGACCTCGGCGACGGCCGCGCCCGGGTCGCGCAACCTCGGCGACGGCCGATCGTCGCCGAGGCTACGCAACCCTCGGCGACGGCGCGCCGGGGTCGCGCGACCTCGCCGGCGGTGGCGCGACCTCGCCGGATGTCGGGCGACCCGCCGGGCGGTCGCGCGACCTCGCCGGTGGTCGCGCGACCCGAGCAGCTTCTTGCTTGGGGACCTCGGCGACGGAGAAGATGAACAGTGATCTTCACAAGGGCAGAAAACGGAAAAACAAATAGTTCGTAAGGATAATTTTGGAAAAAAAAAATATGAACAGTAGTATCAAACTGAGAAAGCTGGAAATGCCCAAGGCAGGGGTACCCCTGCCTTGGGCTTTCAGCCTTCACAAGGCAGGCTTTCAGCCAAATGCCTTACAAAATATTTTGCCAAACACCAATTTTTTAGCCCAAAGGGCTTTGGAGGTCTAAAGGGGTTTGGAAATGCTAATTCCAACCACGATTTTGCTTGCTTGATCTCGACTTTCACGATTGCCTTTTCCCAGGCTACTATTGGTCTATAGAAAGAAGTTCCACCTACTACATGACGTAAGAGCTTACCATTTTCATGCAATCCCAATCAGCTGACACCGATGTCAATCAAATAATTGTTCTCATGGATTTTCTTTTTTATTTTCAAGGGTGTTGATCAAGGCTCGGCCTCTCCCTATTCGACGTCTCCTTCCAAATCGTCAACGTCGAGGAGGTGGTCATTTTCCACCGTGTCTATCTCCATCATCGGCAAGCGGTGTCTTCTATCTATTTGATGCCATGTTGCCATCCATCCCGTAGGATCATAGTCGAATTATTTAAGCGTGCACGCCCAAGAAAATCTATGTCAATCTTGGAAAATAATGGAGATCAGCATGGCGATTGTGTTGAGCTCTCTCTTTGTGTTTCTAATCTTATGGTCTCTCACCGAGCTGGCGCGTCAGCTATGGTGGAATCCGCTCAGAATACAGAGGACGATGGCCCGACAGGGAATCAAAGGTCCTCCCTATAGGTTCCTCCATGGGAGCACGAGGGAAACAATGAAGATGAGAATGGAAGCCAGAAGCACGCCCATGGACGATCTCTCTCATGACATACTCCCTAAGGTTCAGCCTCACATCGACTCTTGGATCAACACATACGGTAATTGAAAATATAAGCTTTTGTTATAAAATTGTGCTAACCACTCTTGGAACTTTGATCTGACTCTAGTTTGTTCATTATTGAGATTTTTGTGCAAACATTTTGCAGGGAGGAATTACATAAGTTGGTACGGGGCGCAAGCTCAATTGGTCATCACTGAGCCAGAGCTGATTAAGGAGGTGCTAATCAATAGAGACAAAACGTTTCCGAAAATAGGACCGAGGAGCTTCGCCAAGTATCTTTTGGGAGATGGGCTCGTGTCAACCATAGATGGGATAAAGTGGGCAAAGAAGCGTAGACTCGCCAATCACACTTTCCACGGGGAAAGCCTCAAGGTAATTAGGGTTGGTGTATACTAAAATTCTTGTAACCTATCAAATTTTTATTGCAGGTTTCTTGTGCTTATCAAATGGAAAGAGAATTTCATGCAATCTTTAGATTGAAGTTACGAATTGACGGAACTAATTGAAGTGCAGAACATGGTTCCAGCGATGGTGGATAGTGCTCACGTGATGCTAGAGAAATGGAAGCAACAAGAAGGGGAAGAGATTGAGGTGTTTGAAGAATTTAAGTTGCTGACCTCCGAAGTGATCTCAAGGACAGCTTTTGGGAGTAGCTACGTTGAAGGGAGAAACATCTTTGAGATGTTGACAAACTTGGGTTTGTTAGTGTCCAGGAATGCTTTGCGCATGAGGTTCCCAGGAATAAGGTATTCCTCTTCAACATTTTCCTAAGAAAGTTTTTCTTACTTTTAGGAAAAAAGAAAAAAATAAGCCCGTTTTAGCTTAGTCAAATAGACTATGCCAATCATGTTTTGAAAAGCCAAGGAAAAAACTTGCAAAGATAAATGTTTGTGGATCATAGACAATCAAAATCATTGATTTTTGTGGGATCCACATATAAATCATGTGGACCTTCTATGATGACAAAATATGACTAACCCAATTCATGTCGATCCGGATCCAAGCAATTTTGACCTCAAGGAGTAGTGAGACCCACATCAGATCTCACTAAAAGATGTAAAGTTAGCAAAAGTATGATGAGTGGTTTCAAGTGGGAAGACAATAATTGTGTGATCAAGCTTACAATTTGTGATTCTTCCCAATATTTGAACAAGCTAAGAGAATCATAACAATGTTATATGTATTGGCACAAACTTTTTGATCACAAGAGTAAATACAGCTAGCTAGTAAGGTGGAGATTTGAACACACATTTGTCAGAAAATTGATCTATACTTTAGATTCACAAACTAAGGCATTTGTTGTTGAATTCGGGCACAGTAAGATTTGGAAGACAGCGGATGAAATTGAAGCCGAGAAGCTCAAGAAAGGCATACATGTTGCAATCTTGGAGATCGCCAAGAAAAGAGAGAAGAAGGTGATGGCTGGGGAAGCAGATGACTATGGGAATGATTTCCTTGGGCAGCTTGTGAAGGCTTATCGTGATAATGATGAGAGCAAGAAAATCACAGTCGACGATCTAGTGGACGAGTGCAAGACATTCTACTTTGCTGGACAAGAAACCACCACTGCAATGCGACGTGGGTCATATTCCTCCTAGCAGTTCATTCGATTGGCAAGAGGAAGCAAGGAAGGAGGTTATTGATGTATTTGGGAATGAAGACCCCAACTCCGATGGAATCGCAAAGTTAAGGATGGTACGAAAAATCCAACTATTTTTTTGTCTTGATTAATTTGGTAGACAAGGAATGATCCTCCTAACAACATCTTGGTATGCCTGATTGCTTGAGTCCAAAACTGAAACTCATTGATACTCTATATTATTAGAATTATACCAGTTGCAACTCTATTTGAGGAACACCCTTATACTTAAACTTGAAGCTCAATCATTAATAACTGAAAAAACCGTTGATACAAGAAAAAGAAAAGACAAGTGAGTCTATATGTGTAACTTGTCGACAATTTTTGTACTAACTTTCCAACGGTTGGATATGTCTGAATGGATATTTATATTTTACTCTTTAATTAAATAATTTAAATCTTGCGCCTCAACATTTTGCCTTATTTAAACTCAAAACTCTTGGAACTTTCATGACACCCAAATTCTGACGTGTATATAATCATACATAATTTTTCACAATTTTAAACTTTGAACAATGTTTTAAAATTTCAAGGAAAAGTTAAAAAAAAAAAAAAAAAAACGTGAACAAACAGGTCTTTGTTGCATAGCTTACCAACGCTTTGAATATTTAACGTCATATATGAATTTTCTAAAAGGATTTGGTAAGCAGTCCAATTATGGTTGGTAATTTCTAAAAGAGTTTGTAAATTTATTATGTTGGTAAGTAAGACAAATAGAAATTCATAACTCAATAGATAAATTGGTGAACTTTAAAAGAATTAAATAAATGTCGGTAAGCAACTTAAATGAGACTTGGTAAATTAAAACTAATTGGTAGTCTAACAGGCAAAGACTGGTGAGTTGCAAAAATGTTTGCAAGAGAGATAAAAAAAAAATGGTAAACTCCAACAAAAATTCATAGATTAAGAAAAATAAAATCAAATAAACATAGTACTGAAATGAAATTTGGTAACTTGAAACTATTTTGTTATACAATCAGAAAAAAAAATGGTGAGTTACTCAAATAAATATTGATAAATTCATATAGAAGTTTGATATTTTTAGCATTCCCAGGAAAGACAAATATAAGCTAGTTGAAGATAAGAAACATTGATGATTTGCTAAACCGTGAAAAAAATTTAGTAATTCCATGAAAGCGTCAATATTTACCAGTAAGTTATTGTAAATAACTTAACCAGTAACTTTCTGTACCAGTATTTTCTTTTCACACTTAACAACTCTTTCATAAATTTACTGAGGACCGACAAGAATTTGTAGTTTTGGGAAAGAAACAATGAAATCGTCCTTCTTTTAAATTATGAGTGGTATGTGTTGTCAACTAATGTCACCTTTTGCGTGCAGATCAGCATGATCATGAACGAAGCACTACGATTATACCCTCCTGTGACAGGGTTCACTCGAAAAGTCGACCAGCAACTTAGGCTAAGGAAACTTGTACTTCCTCCTAATACTCAAGTCTTTATAGCAAATCTTAAGATTCACCACGACCCCGAAATTTGGGGAGAAGATGTGCACCTCTTCAGACCAGAGCGATTCTCAGAAGGCGTCTCTAAAGCCACCAACAATAACGCAGTGGTGTTCCTTCCCTTTGGATTCGGGCCTCGAATGTGTGTGGGAATGAACTTTGCGATGAACGAGGCGAAAATTGTCCTTTCGATGATTCTGCAGCGCTACACTCTCATATTGTCTCCGGGGTACATCCATAGTCCAGTACAAATCCTCACGATTCGCCCGCAACACGGACTTCAAGTTATCCTTCATCCATTATAACTTGTTTATCAGCATATATGATCTAGTTAACGTTGGGGTTTCAGGAAAGAACCAGGGAAGTTCATTTGATCTTAAAGATGCGTTTCAGGTTAAGTCCAGGTGAAATAGAGTTGGTTTCATCCTTTTAATTTAATGGATTAGGCAAGTCGTGTTTTGACAACCTATATTGAGTTTCTTAAAAGAATAATTGTTTAGCATGTCATGTTTGATTGAGCTATCTAACCATGTACTTTCATGTCGACAAGACATGAATATGAAAGCCATGGAAATGTCAATCAAGATCTCAATAGCTAAAATCAAGAACACATATAATTGAGTAAAGATATTTGCATACTTGATTCAGAATTCATCGTTTTTGATGTAAAATAGCACCTTCTGTATCACAAGACTGCCTCTCACCCTTAAGGTTCAATAAGCACATCTTATGTGAGCACATTAGGGTTAAAAGAGAAATTAGAGCACTATTTAAAATGTTTTAAGCCACAGACCTTGGTCAGGCTTTACTCGGTGTATACTACTAAGCTCCATAATAGATTAATTAAAAAACATTATATTTCACTTTGTTAGGCTTATCCTATAAAATGGTAAATTACAGTATCAATTAATATAATCCACATAAGAAAAAATCTTACATAATATGTATGTTGACATGAATAGCCGCCCCAAGTTGTGAACGGAAGAGGTGAAAGCAGGGAAAAACGAATAATAGGTATAGAAGATGATCAACGAAATTTCAAATTAGGATAATAAATACATTGATGGAGGAGTGATGGAATGTAATCAAACCATGAAGGAAAAGTGTTACAGATATATTTTCTTTGATTCCATTTGTATTTCGAGATTTTTTTGTATTATCTTCTTTAATTGATTATGATTGATAGTAATCGACATTGTAATTTTATTTAATTAAGATAGTTATCCTCTAAATTTTATAATCAAGTTCATGTACTTTTTGTTATTGAACACATAGAAATACAGAAATTTCACAAGGTGGAGGTCGTACGGAAATTTTATAATCAAGTTCATGTACACTATTCATTGCTTGGTATTAGATCTCTTGTTAGCTTGAAGCTCAGATGAGCAAGCATTCATTGAGTCTTTTACAAGGTGGTGGTCATAATAACCTTAAGTTAGTTAGACCGGTGTTTGTTTTTCACTATAACTATTACTCTTGAGTGTTGTTCCGACATTTCCTTTTGCTTGTTTCAAGAAATTGTCACACCCCGATTCTCAAGAAGAAGGGCATGACACGGCCGTCCTTTTTCCAAAGGACGTAGCCTCAACGTAACCAAAAATTTCAACCCGATATCAACATATATACATCCACATATATATATTTGACAAAAAGGGGCAATTGGTTACAATATCAGAGTATATCTATGATCCACAAACATCAAAACATAAACCTTCTACAAAGACTAACTTATAAACTTATGAACTATGCATAAGCCATACCCAAAATTTCCACCACAAAAGTCCTCCCCGAACGAACGCTCACGCCTATTCGTGACTCGCTGAAGAACCTGAAAAACAAGTAGATGAGAGGAGTGAGCTACCACGGCTCAGTGAGTAACACATTTCTTCTAAGCGGATCGAGAAATCATTATGCACATTTAAAACATAACTCAAATACATAATCATAACTCAAATACCAAAAATACCAATGGTCCAGTCCATTAGTCAATCTCATAAAACATGCATCAATGGTCTATTCCATTGATTAATCTCATCAACTCATATCGATGGTCCACTCCACCGACCAAACTCAAATCATACGTCAATGGTTCACTCCATTGACCAATTCATGCTCAAATGTCTAGCCATGGTCACGCGTAACGCCCGTGACAAGACAACCAAAATTCCCCCTTGGCAAGGTCTCACATATTAGCCGGTGGCTCGGCCCACAAGGATATCCAGAATAGTATGCGCATACCCACACCCCTCAGGGTCCACAGCGACATTGAGCATCAACCACCAATCACAATATCCAGTAATCCAACATCAGAAAGGAAGTCATATATAAAAATATCAAAGCATTTCAAAATTCTTTCACAAAGAATTTCACAAATCCTTTTTCACACAACCATTCAAATCAATGTCAAAATACAACTCCCTTCGAACCACAAAAATGTCAGTAATATCTCGATCATGTTTTATGCAACAAAATATGCTTTTTGTCAACTCATAGAGTATTTAATCAACCATGTTTCTCAAAACATGAGTTTAAAATACAAAGAAGAAATAGTGTCACTCACCTGGGAAAAGCCAAAAATCAAATACAACGCTCACACGAACCGACGCATTCGGATTCCTAATAATTAACGGGAAAATATCAAAAAGCCGAATAAAAATGATATTCTTATAACGACTCGCCTATACTAGGCCTATTAGTCGATAAACGACACCTACGCGCCCCAAAAGCTCACAATTTAGCATAAACCCATCATTTTCAGCTAGGCACGGCCCATGCGCCAACTTCGTCATGCCATAACTTCCTCCACAAAATTCCGTTTCAAGCCGTCTTATAGTCTTTAGAAAGCTCTCTTAATGTACAACAACAACCCCAACTCAGCCACCCCAAAACAGTACCGGAAATAACAAAAAAAGAGACTCGAAGCCACTGTTCGCTACAGTACCAGATTGCGCCTCAAACTTCAAAATTCAGTTCCGAACAAACCGCAAGCTCAAATCACGATCCGAAAGATGCTATAGCTTCACAACATCCCAAAGTACCATTTCTAAAAAATTTACAGCTTAACGACTCAAAAATTGGGCTTCGCCACACAAATACCCAAGAAATCCGAATTTCGAGCCCTAATTGCGGCAATTGCTTCAAACAAGTGATTAAAGGCTTCAATTTCTTACCAGCCTTGCAAAACACACTTGAGTCGGCTTGAGGAGGTGTCCGGGTCACGAGCGCGCCAAAATTTTTCCCTTTTTTCCTTTTTTTTTTTTTCTTTTTTTTTTTCCTTTCTCTTCTTTCTCTCCTCCCCTGTTTCGCGTCTTCCCCTGTTTCTGTTTCTGCTCGCTGCTCCTCTTTCTCTCCCTCTTTCTCTCTTTTTAAAGCCCAGCCGAAGGTTCCATGGTTCTCTTCAGCCTCCCTTTTTTGACTTTTCAAACCTTTCTTTTCTTTTCTTTTCTTTTCTTGTTTTAAAACCCATATATTACAGAAATCAACATCACCATTACACTCACCACCCTCAAATGACCCAGATGCTGAATTTTCGTAGTGATTTTGTCACCACATTCGCCCTCGTGTGCCACCACGCGCCACTGCAAGTGAGATTTACGCAGCTCATGGACCCTCACACACCTCTATCGAGCCGATGCCTTTTGAGTGCAATTCCGATGCATTTGATGGCGAAAATCAACACCATCATCAGTCTCACCATGCCGCCGAGTCATATACCATACGCCTCGCTGCCGATCGTCACCACATGCACCTGCACCCGCACCCGCACCCGCTACCACGTGCCACATAAGTAAGGCCCCTACATGCCGTCACGCTCCACGCGCCAGAAGCCTCTACATCGTCGCTGACGTCATACTTCATATGCTAGCCGTACGTACACTCCAGCCGAGTCGCTGGCACCACCGCCACGACGTCAACTGGCGAGTGGAATCTTGAACTTTCGTATGATCGGCCACTGCGTGCGCCCTCACGTGCCTCCAAGAGAAACTATCATTGGAAGTTTGTTGCATTCATTAGGGTGGAGATACGATATGATATCTCCCTATCTAGTGAGAATCGTTCACTACAAAAAGATGTAATGAATTGCGGTTTCAGAGTGAAACTGCAATCCATAAGAAAAAATTAAAAATGAATAAAACTGGGCCTAAGGAGGCAGGCCCATTGCTTGGCTACGCCTGCCAAATATGCCTTCATCCTAGCAGACCTAACGAGCCGTCAAACTAATGATAACGTCTTTTTTAATCATATTGATTATTACCGATATTTCATATATGATATATTTATCATAGTATTGGAAAAGAAATGGATATAACTAATTTAACCCAAATATGTTAGTGTGGGCTAAGTAAGCAACCGAATCGACATGATCCTTTTTAATTTATAGACCAAATGGTTGAGTTTAACTTATACAAGCTGAAGAGTCAAATAGACTATATTTTATGTTCATTAATAATGTCAAATAGGTTGACACAACTATGACACGAAAAGGATTAATACGCCGCCCATAACCTAAGGTGCTAGAAAGTCTTAACCTTAAGGTTATAAGGGTGCATTTGATTTAGTATCTTGAAAAACTAGTAGGAACATGTAAAACAGTTTAGCTTAAAGGGTTTTGGGCAAATACAAAAGCCATTTGGTAAACAATACTTTGAAAAACAATTTAAAAGAAATGTTGTTTAGTAGAAAATGGATTTGAAAGGCTCTTTGGGTGATTAATATTAATTTATTAATTTTATTTGTTTAAAATTGAAAAAAATAATGTATATACCTTTTTAAATATAAATTTTGACAATAATGTTGAAAAAAATCAAATATATATAATTTTTTTGAACAAAAAAGACCAAACCTTTGCCAGATTAGTGAAGGGTTTGGCCCTTTTTTAATAATAAAAAAAAATGATGATGGACAAATTCGAAAATTTGAAGAATTGGGTAATTTTGGAAGAAAAAATGAGTTTCAGCATTTAGCTAAATGCTAAAAAATTAATGTCAGTCCTTATTAGTATTGGGTTTTTAACCTTTCTAATGCTGACTTTCACTTGAAAGTTTCTTCAAAATAGTTGTTAAATGATCCAGTATTTTCCTAAGAGGCTTTGGAGGCCAATAATTCCTTAAGAATGTTGAATCAAATGCATCTTGAAACTCAATGAATTACAATAAACTCATGATTTAGATTTGGAACACATATGATTGATAAGAAATTATATTTAGATCGCAATAGTCAATTTCCCTGATGGCACAAGAACAATGCTTCGGGCAAACTTATCACCTATCTAATTTTAGTTACTTGACACTAAGGTGAGTCAATCAATCCTTTTGCACACATAAACTAATAAATACAATGCATGAATATAAAAATTAAGTGAGCAAAGATGTTTTCAAATTATGGCGTCCAACCCCGAATGAAGCACCTATACTTTTAAGCACACAATGGAAGCTTGATCATATGACATTAATTGTCTTGAAAGATGATTACTTGAAAAATCCTAGAGCCGCATTTGCGGCTTTTTCAGCGTCAGCATCAGCCTGTCTCCAACTCCGACAATAGACAGAGCTCGGACTATTCATTTTTTTCTAGTGTCACGACCTCTTTTTTTTCCGTCCGGGGGAAAAGGAAGAGTGTTTAGGGGTATTTGCCTAAAGAAGCGGACCAATGGCCCTAAATTAGGCGGGGCTCTCCCAAGCCCATACCTCGCGACGTTGGATTTCATATTTCAATTCTTAACAACCTAAATATTTCTAGGAGTCGCCACTAGCCTATTGGGGTCGGCTAGAAACCAATCGAGACACGGGAGTGGTGTCTCGATTCCTACGCAACCAGAGATTTCTAGGAACGGGGACTTGTTTACGTCAATGTTTCTATTAGCGCCCTTGCGGTACCACTAACTTAGAAGGTTGTTTATCTAAATGGCCACACAATCTTGATTACCAATTATAATCTTTATAAAACCACTAAGTGTCCATGCAAATGTTTTTGTAGTTTTTTTTTTAATGTCTAGACTAATCCTAACATAATTTAGAAGAGAAATTTACACTCAAATTAATGAAAAGCGCGCGTAAGTAAACATCCAAGAAATTGAAATGACTTGAAAATAAACGCGGAAAGGTAAACCCGATACAAGTCGGGCAAAAATATTACATGGCCTTGTTATCACGCCCGGGGACAGGACCCCCATGAGCAAAAATGAGAATTCAAATATGCATGAAATTACTTTAAATAGTTTTAATCTAAGCAAAATGGATTATTTACAAAAAGGTTATAAAATACCAAAATAGCATTAAATTAGAAAATTACTTTTTAAAATTAGGAAAAATTTCATATATGTCATTTATATCCTAATTTGATGCTATCTAACATTTTTTGATATTTTTGAAAATTTCATATTTTTCTCTTTTTTTTTTTTAATTATTTAAAAAAAATTAATAATAATTCCTTAAACCGATCTATGCTAACATGGAGTAACACAGCACATGAATATCACAATAATCAAGCTCAAATCGACCATTTCAAGATCGAAGCTTAGTTTGGGCATTTTGTCGAACGCTTGGTGTGCATTAAACTAGCCCCAATAGTCTCCTCGAGCCATGTTTGCGGCCTTCAATCTCAACGCATGAGCAATATTATGTGGAACTACAACATCAAGGTTAAACTACCACATGCAAGGAGTAAGATTAGATAGAAATCACAGCTTAAAACACACGAAAACCAAGCTGGAATCGTCATCAAATATGCGGGTTTGATCTGATTTTGCAAATCTGGGTTTGAACCCAAGTCAAGCAAACAGGTTGAATGCCCATATTCAAGCCCCGACACCCATCACATACGAGATCTAAGGGAAACATTACTTGATCCGAATGAAAGTAGGTAACATGAGCTTTCAAATGCAACAAACATCATAGAAAATGACCAACCGAACACATCAAAACGACCTCTCCAAGAAGCACACATGCAAAACTCTTGAAGAGATTTCAAACACTTAGAAAAATTTCAGCCTCAGAAATCAGTTTTTCGGGCTGGTTTTCCTCTTGATTTTCATGATCAAAAAATGCTTAAAATCGAAAATAAATACATCTAGGATGCTTATCTTGCTTCCTAGTTTCCTTTTCAAGTGGTTCTTGGCCGATGAAAACGACAAATTATCCTCGGGGGCCTGTGGAAGTTGGCTTCTTCAACTGGAAATGAGATCTGCAAAAAAAAGAACTGATAACGAAGGTTTTCGTTGACCTCTAACATTAGACTTCAAGACGTATTTTGTTGGAAAACTTGACACCACGCCAAACTATATGTATTATATCTTGGGTTAAAAGTCAATATTTTCCTCATTTGTCTCTCAAATTTCTCAAAAAACACTGGCTTTCTTCACTTGTGACCAACCAGTCTCGACACTTAGAAAAAATTTCGGACTTTCTTGGCCCGCCAGGAGGGCACTGTTTCGGGGGGCTTTAGGAGGCTTTCCCAATCTCCATTTGGGACGTGTAACCTATGGTTGGAAAGATCTTTGAATGAAGTTTCACTCTCTAGTTTAAGGTTTTGGCTAATTTTGGCCGTAGGTATGTGAAAATCTCACTTTTCTCTCTCCAGGTCGGTCTGGAATTTCTGGGTTTTTCTTCTGGGGTTGCTTCTGAAGGCTTCTTTGGGGAACGATTCCGAGCTCTCCTCTCTCCCCCTCGTCTCCTCTCTCTCCTCCCTTGAAAGACCTTGCTTCAGTGATCTTATCCCCCGAATTAAGGGATTTTTGGTCAGCCTTTTGTCCACCTACCAGGCCTGTCAATCGGGCTACTCCACCCACTCTCTGACTTAGCCAATTTTTTAAACTTCTGCAGCTGTTGAGTGTGCGGATTTTGCTGCGATTTTCCGGTGCTTTCAGCAGCTTATCCCCGGCAACTTTTCCTCCACTTGCACTACTATATACGGTCTTTCAGCACGTGCAAAGATCGAGCTAAATGGGCGGCTGAGGAGGATATGGTGGGGCCACCAAGTTGCTTACTCAGCAACTCCGAATTGAGACCAACTCGTGGACCTGGTTTTGGCTGCTGATTTGAGTGCTTTAATCCATCAATTTTGCTGCGTTTTTGATCATTTAGCAAGTAAATGTATAATAGTTTAAGATCCCGACCAGATTTCGCAATTGTACCCACCCAATTTTGCAAGAAAATCCCTCAAAGTTTGCCATTTTTTTATCCGAAAATACCCAACTCAATGAAAATTTGGTCATTTTGGCCCGATTTGATTGATTCGACTTGGCCCAAGTTTAATTTCAACTTAATTGGTGACCAAGATGATGATTTAAGGGTTCGGGTGAAATTTTGCAAAATTTGCGAATTGGTCCCTCAACTTTTGGAAATTGCATTTTGGCCCCAACTTGCCATTTTAATTCTAATCTGACCTCCTGGGCTTGGCTAGTCACATTTAGATCATTGGGCCAAAATTTTTCTTTTTTTTTTAACTTTTTTTTATTATCTTTTATCCTTTTTTTTTTTTTTTTTTTAGGAAAACATCTTCCATTTAAAAATATATATACTAAACACTTAGATGAAATATTTTTGGGTAAAAATTTAGGTGTCAACATCTAGGATCATCATATCATCCCAACAATCAATGCCAAAAGGCTGTCATTTTGAGCCTGTCCGTATCACTGGGCACACAGATCCCTCCGACCAAAGCCATTAAAGTCTTGATCATTATCACTTCTCAACCCGTGATTTGAATTTTCTAGTTTCCTCCGCTTCCTTCCCTTCCTACCTCGGAAAGAAACGATGCAAGTGCTCATCTTCTTGAGCTCTCTGTTCCTGTTTCTCTTCTGGTCCCTTTGTCGAACTCTGGTACTAGTTATGTCGAAACCCACTAAGGATACAGTGAATAATGAACAAGCAGGGAATGAGAGGTCCTCCTCACAAGTTCGTTCATGGAAACACCAAGGAGTCATATAAGATGACCATATGAACATACCCTTGAACAATCTCTGTCATGCCATATTCCCTAAGATTAACCTCAGATCCACACATAATTAAGTTCTAAGTTTTAATCTTGATTTTGTGCTTCGATGGAACGAAAGTTACTTTCCTCTGCCATCATAAGCTTTCACGACTTTGCTTGCTTGATCTCGACTTTCCCGATTGCTTTTTCCCGAGCTACTACTAGTTTGTAATAAAATGATATCATATTCCTCTGAACGCTTGAGTATCACCCCCTTATTTAAATTTTCATTTCAGGTTACCGCGTTCTTTGTAAAGCAATTGCGTATGATCTTTATACCCTAACATTGCTCTCAGTTCTGACTATAAAAAAAATTAAAAAATTAAAAAATTGCTCTCAGTGGCCGGAGAATATGCATTTTTAGGGAGTTTGTCCCTGTGCCCGTGTAACAACCTAATATGTGCTGGTCGGTGATACGAAGGTCCACTTGTATACAAAAATGCTCTATCACCCATAACTGTAGTTTCATCGTTCGCAAAAAACAAGCAAGAACAATAAAATTTACCAAGAGAGATAGCTCCACGAAAGTACATATGCTTCCCAAGGAAAGATCGCTTTGGCCGATTCGGTCGTTCGAGAGGCGTGCAAAGCAAAATAAGCTACCGTTTCAACAAAGGAAGGAGAATATGGGGAGCTGATGAGTTAGTATTTGGCCAGCCACATGACATCCAGGATGACCAAGGTTGCGAGCAAGATGCAGCTGAAGAAAGTAAAGGTGATCGAGATGGTGACGTGGTCCAGAAGCTGTGGAGAGGCTTGCAGAAGTTCGAAAGCGCCGTGTGCCTTATCCCCGTGCGGTTCAGATTGGTGACCCCGGGAGCGGCTGATCCGGCGTCATCAACGCATAAGCAAGCACATTTGGAACTGGACTGATGGTTTTATTTATATGTTGATGGGCCTAAGTGAGCCCGTCAGCCCATGTTGGGCCTAAAAGCCCAGCTCGCAAGATAAGGGCCCATTGATGAAGGGTTGAGATATGAAGGGTGTTACGTCGAGGGGATGTGTCTTTTGGAGAAGACGTATTTAAGGGGAGAAAAGAAAAAGAGAACACACATTTTGGTTGAACGTACGCTTTTCTTTTCTCCCTCTTCCAAAACTAACGTAACTTTTCTCCCCCTTGAACCAATAGTACGCTCCTAGTAGACTGGGATCAGATTCTTCCTCGAACTTCCACGATTGGTGTTTAATCTGTGAACAATAAGGTACACTCGATTCCGTGGCATGTCTTTGATTGGTGATACATGTTCTTCCTGGGCTCGTCTTCCGCATTCGTTTTAGGGGTTCGATTTAGTGTCGAATCCGTTTTAGGGAATCCGCTAAGACCCGACATGGACCATATCTGATATCTGTATTGACCGTAAAAGTTCTTTAGATGGATTGGTCGATGATTAAAGAAAAGACAAACTAAAGTTCATGATTAAAAAAATAAAATAAAAGTGGGCCTATGAAGGCAGGCCCCTTGCTTGGTTAGGCCGGCTGGATATGCTTTCATCCTATCAGATATAACAAGTTGTCAAACCAATTATCATGTCTATTTAGATCATATTGACAACCAAAAAATATGGGATTTTTTTTTTTTGGTAACCGAAGACTCCACCAAGGGCCCCCGTGTCTGGACGGCAGTGAAAGGCTGGACTCCAATATCTCGGGGGAGACTAGCACAGGACCCTAATACCATGGCCCCCCTCTTATAACATTAGCAACTACGGTTTCGAACTCTCGACCTTGGTGATGAAGAATATGGGATTTGATCCCTACTAAGGTAATCAAGATTGAATTTCCAACCTTAGAGATTCCAAGTTCTTGCACCGGTAAACCCTTGGGCAGTCAAATTCAACAAAATCTAATTGCACTCGAGACACAAAGTATTGGACAAATAAACCTGTAATACGAGGAAGCAAAAGAACTAGAGACTTTGGTATCAAACGAAAAGAGTCAATCAATCCTGAGATGGTCGAGTGTTCCTAAAAATGAGGTAAGCTCTGACTGATCTGTTTCAGAAGTCATGAAGATTTAAAATACTTGATAGAGGTCTTGATGACCTAAATTCAACAGGTCGTGTTTTTGAAGTCCTTTAATTCTCAAGAAACTCTTGATAGAAACTCCCCAGAATTAATAGTGCCTACCTATCCGTAGGATAGAACGAACTTTCGATCCTTGTGATTGCTCCTGATTAGTCAAATTATAATTACATATTGATAATTGGCATTAGGTCACCAACTTCCTTGACCTTTTGGCACGAGGCAGGTATCAGCCCAATTTTTATTCATAACTTTATCTTTGGCTCAAAGTTTTGGCTGGTTACAAGTACAGTGAAGAAAGTAAATTGAAAAGAAGCCATATTAGTGAAGAATATAATTTAAAATATGTTCTCTAATTTGTCCTTTTTTCGTTTAAGCTTGCTAAAAAGTTCTTGATATACTTTCTCTTATCCATTTTCTAATATTTAAACTCAATATAAACTAAATATCAGAATTGAGAGATAATAGAGTATAATAGAAAAATGCTTTCTCTAATTTATTCTTCACTTTCCAGTTTAAAAGTCAATAAGAGAAAAAATCTTCAGAATTTTCATTTATTTATTTTATGAAATTTAAATCCAACAAGCAATAAAAACGAGCATATGACCAATTATTAAGCTAAAAGTTTATTGATTGAATGTGTGCCATGTGGCAAAACTATGCTATACGTCATGTCACTTGACGTACACAAGACAAAAGTGAAGTTTCATGTGGTGAGCACCAGAGTAAATATGACATAGACATTATTAATATACCTTGGGCGAGCTTACCACCCGTCTAATTTTAGTTAGTTGACACTAAGGTTGGTCCAATTGATCATTGTCAATACATATTCTGATAAATCCAATGCTTAAATATAAAAACTAATTTAACAAATATATTTTTAAATTAAGGCATCAAAATCTATGTTAAATTATGTCTTGAATATATATATATATATATAACGACCCATTTGAAGAATTTTCATTTGTTCAAAATCCAATTAAATGTGGATTTCTTGAGCGGTGGAACTTGATAATTGAAGGTTTGTCTTTCTCTTGGAAATACATTTCAAGATTCAATCAACACAATAAGTTTCTTCTTTTTATTCAATTTTGATCAATTGGCATTTCTTCCTCCTTGAGAGAAATAAATGATTTGGAACACATTTACTTAGAAATAAAGGGAGTGACTGGATTGGTGATTTTGCCATGTAGGAATATATTCATTGATATAAGCAAAACTTTGGTCTTTGTGGTTGGAACTCTATTTCGCAAAACAACTTGGATTTTATAAGATCATTATTAAGATTGACTGTAAAGCCATGACGGATCTTCTTAGTTCAAAGTTTATGATAGATAATGCTAGCCCTACTTTGCTTAGAGATATCCAGTCTCACTTTGACTATTAAGTGTAATATAACTTTCAGGAAAGAAATCGCTTTGCTAACTAACTTGCTAATATTAAAATTGAAGAGCACTTGGGTACTAGTTTCTTTTTATTCCCTCTTATAAGTTTACTTCATGTTTTATTATATGATAAAATAGGGATAGTAGATTTACAATGTTAAATTTTTGTATTCGGCTTTAGCCCTTTTTCATGCAAAAATAATTAGTCAATTAAAAATATTTTCGTTATCAGTAGTAATTTATATCTAAACATTTTTGTTTATTTATTTTCATAAGTGATACAAGTGATCGTTTTTAGGAAAATATTTTCTAAATCATTCTTTTTAGCAAAACATACCAACCTACAAGTCACATGAGAGAGACAAAATAAGGCCGCTCTTGTTTAAGCCATAAAAGGACGAAGAGAAATGGGACTCAACTTCTGCCCGTGTAAAGGACAACTTCACAAACGGAAACATTCTAGCCCACAAGGAAGCTTTATCATGTTGCTTTGATTGTCTTGAGGGATGATTTCTTGGAATTTCCTAGAGTCGGCAGATTCGACATTTTTAATGTTAGTATAAGCCGTCCCTATCAAAATATTAGAAAATATATTTAGCAAAACATACCAACCTACAAGTCACATGAGAAAGACAAAATAAGGCCGCTCTTAATTAAGCCGTAAAAGGACGAAGAGAAATGGGACTCAACTTCTGCATGTGTAAAGGACAACTTCACAGATAAAAACATTCTAGCCCACAAGGAAGCTTTATCATGTCGCTTTGATTGTCTTGAGGGATGATTTCTTGGAATTTCCTAGAGCCGGCAGATTCGACATTTTTAATGTTAGTATAAGCCATCCCTATCAAAATATTAGAAAATATTTTTAGCAAAACATACCAATCTACAAGTCACATGAGAAAGACAAAATAAGGCCGCTCTTATTTAAGCCGTAAAATGATGAAGAGAAATGGGACTCAACTTTTGCCTATGTAAAGGACAACTTCACGGACGGAAACATTCTAGCCCACAAGGAAGCTTTATCATGTCGCTTTGATTGTCTTGAGGGATGATTTCTTGAAATCTCCTAGAGTCGGCAGATCCAACATTTTTAATGTTAGTATAAGCCGTCCCTATCAATCAATGCCAAAAGGCTGTCATTTTGAGCATGACCTTATCACCCGGCTATCAAATTTCTCCGGTTGAAGCCATTAAAAAGCTCGATCATCATCACTTCACAATCCGAGATTTGGATATCTAGTTTCCTCCACTTCCTTCCCTTTCTAGCTTGGAAAGAAACCATGCAAGTGCTCATCCTCTTGAGCTCCCTGTTCCTATTTTTCTTCTTGTCTCTTGCCAAACTCTGGTACAAGTTATGGTGGAAACCACATAGGATACAGAGGATACTGAATGAGCAGGGAATTAGAGGTCCCCCTTACAAGTTCGTCCACGGAAGTAGCAAGGAATCATTCGAGATGATCACGCAGGTTAGGGACATCCCAATGAATAACCTCTCTCATGACATATTCCCCAAGATTCAGCCTGAAATCCACACATGGACTAACACATACGGTAAATGAATTAAGTCCTACGTTTTAGTTTCAATTTTATGCTCTACTTAATGTCCCTAATGAAAACCGATGTTGGATGATCTGACCTTAAATTGTTGATTGGATCTTTTGTAGGGAGAAATTACTTAAGTTGGAATGGGACTCAAGCTCAGCTGGTCATTACAGAACCAGAACTGATCAAAGAGGTATTAGTTAATAGAGACAAAACATATCCAAAAACACCAGCTACGGACTTCGTCAAGAAGCTTTTAGGGGATGGGCTTGTGACCACAAACAACGAAGAAAAATGGGCAAAACAGCGTAAACTTGCTAATCATGCTTTCCATGGGGAAAGCTTGAAGGTAATTCAGATTTGATAGTAAACTGCTCCAAGCTCATTACTTCAACAATCTCAATTTTAATAAAAGTTCATGCAATTAATAAGTGCTGAATGCACATTTCGAGATCGAATTAATGGAATTGTTAAGAAGATGACGAGAAAGGAGAATGGTTCTCTGAAATGAGATTATACTAACATATTTAGATTCTACTAATCTTGTGGGTTTTGATATTAAATTGTAGAATATGGTTCCCATGATGGTGGACACCATTCATGTGATGCTAGCGAGGTGGAAGCATCAAGAAGGGAAAGAGATTGACGTGTTTGAAGATTTTAAGTTATTAACATGCGAAGTGATTTCAAAACGGCATTTGGAAGCAGCTACATAGAAGGCAGGAATATTTTCCAGATGTTGACGAGATTGGGTGTGTTATTAACCAAAAATCTTCATCATGTAAGGTTCCCAGGATTAAGGTATGCCTCCTTTTCCTAAGAACAAATTGTTTGTGGCAATTTTTTAGGATGATCTTTGTTTAGTTGATGAGCCTAAAAGCTAGGGGAATCTCTCTTGGAATACTTCTCAGTAAGTTTTGGAAGACGGCAGATGAAATCGAAGCGGAGAAGCTCCGGAAAGGAATATACGACGCTATATTGGGGATAGTCAAGAAAAGGGAAGAGAAGGTGAAGACCGGCGAGGCAGCTGACGTCGGGAATGATTTCCTAGGACAGCTTGTGAAGGCTTCTCGTGGCATGGACAATAGCAAGAAAATCACGATTGATGATCTAGTGGATGAATGCAAGACATTCTACCTTGCCGGACAAGAAACCACCAATGCATTGATGACATGGGTTGTGTTCCTCCTAGCGGCGCACCCTAATTGGCAAGAGAAAGCAAGAAAGGAGGTTCTCCATGTGTTTGGAAACAATGATCCCGACTCTGATGGTATTGCAAAATTAAAGACGGTATGAATATGGATTCTGGGTGTGGGGTTAATTTGGTTGAACAAAATAAGTTCAATCTCACAAAAATAAGTGCGGATGGCCTTATCTAGAATTTCTTTAATTAGATTGGCCAAGATGATGAACATGATGCCTAATTGCCATAATTTCTTTGTTTGTGCAGATGAGCATGATTATTAATGAAACTCTGCGATTATACCCTCCCGTCATTGGGATGTCGAGGCAAGTTGAGCAACAACTTAGGTTGGGAAAACTTCTTCTTCCCACCAATATTCACATCATAATAGGAAATCTCAAGCTTCACCATGACCCCAAAATCTGGGGAGAAGACGTGCTTCTCTTCAAACCAGAGCGATTCGCAGAAGGCATTGCTAGAGCCACCAACAACAACCCAGTCGTGTTCATTCCCTTCAGTTTTGGTCCCCGAATCTGTGCAGGTATGAACTTCGCAACACATGAGGTGAAGATCATCCTTTCGATGATTCTGCAACGCTATGCTTTCAAATTGTCCCCTGCTTATGTCCACTGTCCAGTTCAAGTCCTCACAATTGGCCCGAAGCATGGACTTCAAGTCATATTTCAACCACTGTAGCTTGGTTCACCAGCATATGAATAATGTCTAAGTCTGTAAAATGTTGTCCATTGATGCCTTCATACTTCAATGTCCAGTGTTGTGCTTCTAGGATTTGTCAAACATTAAAAGGGGCCAGGGGGGATGCCGATGATCAGCATATCATCGTTCTTAATCAGCATAAAAATATTGGGGTTTGGTGCATCCTTCATTTACCGTGTAGTACGCTATATATGCACAGAGATGAGTGCCAACATATATTTGCTAGTATATAGAGTTTGTTGGGCTCCATCCCGACCTGTGAAAATGTCAGAGACGAGGACAAGAAAAATGGAAGCAGGTGCGCGACAAGAAATTGATCGGTTGATTATTTTATTCATTTTTTCTTTTTCATAGTATGTTAGGGCTACGCCTCTTCTATTGGCTCCATTGAAACCCTAATGAAATAAAACGACACAACAAAAAACCGCACATTAATACTACTGTTGTTCTTCCTTTGTTTTGGTCAAGTAAGAGATATTCAAGTTGAGATGGACAAATTAGATCAAAAAGATGAAATGACCACGTTCATCAAAATGCGACACTAATCACAAAATTGCACGCCCTAATTGGAGTGTGTTTCCCGATCCCAAAAAAGAAGAAGAAGAAGAAGAAGAAGAAGAAGAAGAAGAAGAACCTTGGACCGTGTTTAGTCTTCGGCAACTTCAACATTGTTGAAGCTAAACTTGAAAATCTTCCTAGACTTTCAGAGCTTCATTAGGAAGAACCACCCAATGCTACCCAGTGTCATTAGTCCACTCACCACGTGCGCAACCTTGGTCACGATCGCTGACCACCAATGCGGACAATATCAAGCACGTGACCAGCAGCCAGGCACGCTCAATCGGACCCGATTGGCTGCTCCACCATCGGTAGCTTCCTTCGCAGCCACACAAATGTTGCGAACTTGAGCAGCATCCAAGGTTGTACAAGAAGTTCACCAACATGACGATGTTAGTGAAGTCCATGTAGGAGACGGTCTATGTTGACGAAGATGGACAACAAGATCCCCACCTAGAGAATGCCGAACCAATTAGACCTTGTGGCGAAGAACTTACGCAAGATCCCAATATCCACCATGCCATGGACCTAGGAAGCGCAGTTGTTGAGCTAGGTTTCACAGAGCTTGATCACCGACAACACCACACCAACCTTGATCCAGATGTAGGCCACTTACCGGCAGTCCTGTTAGCTGCCACAGTGTGGAACTTGAACTCCTTCTTGTGCTTGGTCTACGGCGAACATAGGATCAAAATAAGAGAAACAAGTAAAAATAATTGGGATTGTGATGAATGGAATTAGCTTGTGTGCAAAGTAGACCTACTATTTATCTAAATAGTTTTTGATGGGGACTGTAAATTTTCTTCTTGGATTTAAGATGAACAAAAGAGATTAGGTAAGAATCGATCAACACTTGCAAATAGATTTCCTTGAAATGGTTCAAGTTTGTTGTAAAACTATGGATGCCCTCTGGTCCTCATTAGTATAAACTCTATCTGGAAAAGAACAAATGGCAGGAAGCAAATGCTAGAGGCAAAACTAGTAGATATTTTCTTCTTTTATAAACGCTGCCAAGAAAAGAGTTGTTGAACATGGGCGAAGTAGTAGATATTTTTCTATTTCTGTTTAAGTATTTTTGTCATTTTACTACATTGGGGTGTGGATACAGTCAATATAGGGGTGGAAAAAGGGGCCCATATATTAATGTACCCCAATCTATTAAGAAGAGATGACATTTTGTTGCCACAATTAAAATATTAGGCTATGGGCAGTCACCAAGACAAGTACTATAATAGGATTGAATAAAATAAAATATTAATTTGGCGGTGGGGATTTGTTATATCTTATCTTTTTGCTCAGTGAAACACTTGATATCACCTTGATCCGATGACCCTCCGTTCGTGTCACTTTGAATTGGCCAAATCGAAAGATGGTTGACGATCTAAAGGAAAAAAATGTTATTGTCGTAAAGCTCTCAGAGGAAATCATCACATCGCACCATTCAAAGGGGCTTTTGAGGAAGGTTGAATTTGGGTCAAAGTTTTCGAACCTTAATAAAAGTTATGCAGCTAAAATCTCCTCATGTGCAGTTGTTGGCTTTCTATTGTTTAATCTAACAAATGGTATTAGAGTCGATAATTGATTGGTAGCCCCCTCTCTATATTTATTAATACTTGATGAATATCTCAATGAAGAAATCTTATATGTGACTTTCTAATCGAGTTGGTGGATGGTGTTCCCTAACTTCCCATTGAACTTGTCTAAGTCAAGATGATTGAGGTAGAATCTGAAGTTCGAGTTATGACAATGGCAAAGAAGGATGCTAGGAATAAAGGGAGGGAGCCTAACACAGGAGGCCAAAATGTGAGGTGAGGATCTATTGAGATGCATATGTGAGGATGTTAGGCAAAAGAATTCTTACATAGGGGATGTGCTGAATTGAGGAGCTGTTAATATATCCTATTTGAAATATAACTCATTGGTTTAGACTTTTGAATGAACCTGGGTCTAACTAGATGTGTTAATGGATTTGGACTTGGCTCCTTCTTGGTGATCTCTTGAAGTGATCCAGACTTTTGTGGCGTGTCTCAATAAATTTTGTGTATATCTATCATGTGGCTTAATCTTTTTGACCCACAATTCTAAAAAATAAATGCTCTCTATAGATTTTGATATCTGCATGAACATTATATATTAAAAGCAATAAATCGTCTAGAAGACAATCTTCAAAACGATTGATCATTTCTATTCAGCATCTCTAATACAAAAATCATAACCATTTTTCCATTTATTATATGGATTTGTTATGTCGTTCTGAAAGCAATTTATTCCATGTTTTTTATTAAGAAAAAGAATATCATTCTACGTGTTGATTTAAAAAAAAAAAAAGAGAGATTATTCTCTATCTGATGGAATGAAAGTGATTATCCTAAATTAAATCAGAAAACTCTTATGATTCTAATCTATAAAATGAACAATATGTAGAGTTAAATATAAGTATAAAAGAGAATTAGGAATTTTCTATATATTTCAATATATTGAAAAGAGTACCTAAAGAGTCTATTTATAGCCTTACATAGAGAAAATCAAAGGAAATCAAATTATATATGCATAATCAAAATAGATATAGAATATCGGAGAAAATATCTTAATATCTTTAAAAGATATTTAATATCCCAATATTGTTAACATCCCCCTTAAATGCACGTTAAGTTGAAACAAATCAACTTGAGTTTGAAAAATAATCTGAACAATATCACAAAATCTTCAATTAAAATTAGCTAGATCCAAGCGAGGCAGCGTGTAGTGGGGCATGTGATGGCTGCAACTTTTGCTGACAAGAAGATTTTAATATGTTGATTGTCAAACAGCGGCAAATTTGGTGGTGTAGTCGACTTCTCGAAACAGGAAGTGAAATTGAAAATCAGAAAAATTGAAGCCAAGTAGCATGCGTCCTTTGCAATTAACTTTGTCATCGGGATAGTAACTTAAACGCAGCCAAAATGGCTGACGTGGTTACAGTAAGTAGATAAGCTAGACACTGCCGAGAGAAAAGTTGTTATATGAAGACGCGTCTTTGCAGCATTGAAAAATACCTCCACACAAAAGAAAAGCTCAACTTAGCCACATGTCAAAGACATTGTAACACAACCACTGTGGCGCTTACTCAGATAAGAATGATGCACTTGGCCGAACAATGTCGAGTAGCGGGGATGTATTTATTTGCTTGGATGCATAAGTGCAAAGCATGAAGAAAAAAAAAACATAGAATAGAGAAATTCCTTGGGACACCGGGTGCGAAGTGCACTTAAATTGCGAAGTTTAATACAAAATAAAAAAGAAAATTATGAATTTTTTGTAAGTTTCGATATATTTAAAAGAGTACATAAACAGCCTATTTATAGACTTATATAGAAGAAATAAGAGTAAATCAAAATAGATATACATAATCAAATTAATATAGAAAATTCTTTATTTCTCTCTCTTCTGCATTCTTCTCACAATTGCTTTTACAATTGATTTTCCCCAGCAACCACTAGGAGACAATATTAGGTGGTCCCGGATTGCTAGGTTAGCATGGTCTCAGACCACTCCTGAAGCAACACGTGGAGGTGTGGGGCCTTCGAATTTTTGCACAAAAATAACTTTCTTTCTTTTTCACCTGGCCTACAGGCCCTGCACACGCTAGCCCTCTCGCTGCTCTCTCTCTCTCTCTCTCTCTCGTGCCGCATACTCTCTCTCCAGCTCTACACGCATTTATTTCCTTCTCTTATATTTTCTCTCCTCTTCATAGTTCTTTCCTTCTCTGGAGAATGAAGAGGAAAACCAAACCCTCTTTTCCTCTGCGGCGAACGCTTTCGAATTTTGAATCTTTGCTAGATTTTGCTACCCCATGTTTCTTGACGTTCGTCAAGCGGCCGTTGGCCTGCCGTCACCGACGAAGCACATTAAGGAAGCCCCTCGTGCAGCGGCGCAGGACAGTGAAGCTGAACGCGGCGGCGATACCCAAAAAGAATGAGGCAGAGGCCAAGGGGCCGGTGACAGCCCTCCCAAGAGCTTCGGGTTCTCGAACTTCTTGGAGAGCAAGTACGAGTTCGGTTCCAATTTAAGTGGGGTGGTGAATCACATTAGGATCCCTTTCGAGCGTTCAATGGTCGATGGTCGCCCACAATTTTTAAGTATCATCTCCTAGTTCCTATCGGTTAAGAACAAATTTGTCATGTTTGCATTGCGTCTTAGCTCCCTCGGGGGCGAGTGAACTGTGAAAGTTTCCAAACTGAGCAATGCATGGTGACCACATAGAGCAAGAATTCTGCGAGCGTCCGTTATTTCTGTTTATGGACGACGTTGGACTTTGAAGACAGCAAGAGAGAACAAAAGATTCGAAGTCAAAAGCTCTAGAATGGCCGACATTGCATTTTACATCCAATCAATTAAAAGAGAAAAGCGAAATAGAACAAAGAAAGAGCCGCTTGATCGAAAGGCAATCTCGCTTTTTTTTTTTTTGTTTGGGTGATTACCGCTGTTAATCAACATTTCGTCATGTACATAAGTAAATTCATGGCCAAACGAAACAAAATCGAAATAACTAAAAAGAAAGAAAGAAAGAAAATACCACCAGATCGAATCCCATCAACCAGTCAAACCCAAGCGAGATTTTATACCAAAAAAAAAAAGATAAACTCAAGCGAGGAGAGGACTTCGACAACTCTCTAGAAATCCGACATTCCCATTGTTGTCGTCGCCGTCGCCGTCATCCCCGCACTCATACACACATCCCACCAGTCTCAGCTGATCTTCCACGTACCTCGCTCTCCCCGACGCCCCCGCAGCGCCCCTCTTCGCATCTCCGCATCTTCTCCGCGGATGGAAACATGAAGGGCTAATTGCATGCTTCGGATCTCTGGAGTGAAGTTATAAAAAAAAAAATGCCATCGTTGGCGTGACATCCAAGACGGTTTTATCAAAATCGAGCCATCATGGATCTTGAATAGAAAGTATAATGAAGATGCACCCTCCCAAGTCCCAACCTCTTTCCCAAGCTCATGCTCCCGAAAAACTTCGAGAACCCAAAGCTCTTGTCGAGGGCGGTTGCACGCCCCTCGGCCTCTACCTCACTTCCTTTCGGTAACGCTGCCCCGTTCAGCTTCACCGTCCCACCCGCTGCACAGGGGCAGCCTTAATGTGCTTCGTCGGAGACAGCAGGGAATGGCCGCTTGACGAACGCCAAGTAACCCGAAGTAGCAAAATTTGACAAAGATTCAAAATTTGCTAGAGGATTTGCATTTCTCCTTCCTTTGGAGGAGAGGACGAAGAGGAGAGAGAATAGGAGAGAGAATTAAATGGGTGCAGAGCAGAAGAGAGAGGGAGAGAGCATAGAGAGGGCAGGGCTAGTGTCTGGCTATTAAGAGGGAGAAAATCATTTTTCGTGCAGAAATTCGTTCGCACGAGCTGGCCCCACCCTTTTACATGGCTCCACGTGTCGCTTCCCGAGTGATCTAAGACCACGCTGACTTGGCAGTCTGGACCTCTCTATTAAATAAAGTTGGCGCACTGCATTTTGTAGGAGAGCTTATTAATTTAGAGGCAATCGCTATCATCATGTTTCATTTACCAAACTAACCGAAGTGCAGAACATGGTTCCGGTAATGGTGGAGAGTGTTCATATGATGCTTGAGAAATGGAAGCAACAAGATGGCGAAGAGATTGATGTGTACGAACAATTCAAGTTAACGACATTCGAAGTGACTTCGAGGACAGCATTTGGGAGCAGCTATGTCAAGGGGAGAGACATCTTCGAGATGTTGACAAACATGAGTTTGTTATTGTAATGACCCCGACTCCATCCCTAAGGTCACGAGCAGCGGTGGTTATTTTCTTAACATCCCAGGCACATTGCTGTCGTGTTCTTTTTATATTTTCATTAAGCACATGCGAAAGCATTACAAACAACACCCAAACAACATTAAATAGCTAGGAAAACAACCACTTGCAGATATATAATTATATCAGTTATATTTACAGCCCCTTTGTCACAAGCTGTTCTATTTACAACAACTACATTTTCTACGCTCCAAAGACCAGGTAACCCTTAGCTCCTCTAGCAAGAGTGCAACTCCAACACTAGTGGGAAACCTCAATGCCAACAATTCTAAAAAATCACGAGGTGAGTCATATACTCGACAAGTAAAACCCACTAATTTCTAAGTAGGAGGATGCCTCGCCTATTAACAAGCATATAATTCATCCAAAATATTAGTCGATGATAGATCAATAGCAAAACAAAAGTTTTGTCTTAGATGAAACATGAGAAATCATCAATCAACAGTATGCAAACATAAACTAATATTCAACCACAACATAAGGAACTCACGCCTCACTCAATATTATACAAGCATAAACAAGATCCATTACAAATTATAAGGAACTCATGCCTTACTCAATAATATGCAAGCATAACCAAAATCCCTTTCATAATGTGAGGAACTCATGAACAATGTTCATTCATTAATAGCCAAAATCTATCGACTTTTCCAGAATCCACCGAGCATCCGAAATCCATCAGGCAATGCCCCCTAATCCAAGGGTGACGGCGATCCTCCGACTATGCATCCATTGGGCATCCAAACTTAATCGGGCAATGTCCCTTAATCTAAGGGTGATGACGATCCTCCAACAATGAGTTCGTCGGGCAATGTCGCCGAAATTCATCGATCAACAATTAGAAATTAGTCCATCATGTGATCATGCATCAAGCATTATAATCCGATTTTTATCTTCACTTTTACTTTAGGGGCCCAAAGGCATGCTATGCATAAGTGTATGAAATGACTTACCGAAACCAAGACGTTAAGCATGTCGAGTGCGAATCAAGGATCATGACTTGATTTGACACGTTTGAGCACTGATCTAATACCCAACTCGGCTCGGGAACAATATACCTCAATATCGCACCAAGACTATGATAGGATTAGCCCGTCGTGACATGTTTACTGACCTAGTACCAAACTTGGCTCGGGAGACCGCACTTAGACCATGAAAGGACTAGCCCGTCATGACATATTCACCAACCTAGTACCAAAGTTGACTCGGGAACGATACACCTTGATACGCATCAAGACTAAAAGAGGACTAATTCATCATGATCCCACATATGTCAAGGCCGACAAAACCCTTTTTCGGAGCTTAGGGCATAAACTAGAATGTGCACTTGTGAAAACGGTTGGATATGGTTTTGTAAGGAAATAGTAAAGTTTCACAAAAACGCTTTTTGAATAGGCTTGTATTAAAGCGAAAACCAAATAATATCAAATAAACACACAAACCGGGCTTCTTCCAAAGCAACTCAAACTAAAGCACGGGCCAAAACTCATCAAACAAGGATCGAACTCAATCAAGGAACAAGGTCTAAACTGATCCAAGCAATCACAACAAATCTCAAGCAAGAACATAGTCACAACATTTCAATCAAAGACTCGCTACACGCTTGGATTAGTGTAATGCAACATCCTAACCAGATATTAGTAAGTTTTATTTACAATACTTCAAGGGATGGCCTAGATGACCAAGCAATGTGCAGGCAAGCAAATGGGTAAGAGAGGCTCTACCACAAGAAAGAGAGAGAGAGCAACAGGGAGGTTGAGAGAGTGAAAGAGGAAGAGGAGGTGATGTGGAAATGAGGGCAGAGGGGAAATGCCTCTATTTATAGGCAAACCCCTCATTATGATCTTTCCAAATGGACCAATCATCTTCATATAGGTGGATAATCTAGGTTGAGAAGGTGGCAAGTTATAGAGATGGGTGGCAAATTTAGTTCCTAGGGGCAACACTTGCTCATCTTTCCATTGGTCCACTTAATGGGTTGAGTCATCATGCAATAATTACATGTAATTATTATGGGGACACCTAAGCCAATGACTAAGTCTCTCTCATTTAATGTTTGGATTTTGAGTAATCATTAGGTTAGACATGTCCAGCCCACAAACTTGCTCTCCAAGTTTTTAGGTTATGAGGCATTATGACCTATTCCTTTAAGGAACACCTCAACTTGGCATTAAAGAACTAGAGTCCAAAGATATTTAATGTATTATCATCTTATTTTAAGAAGACTCTAGATTAGCTTGCTTCTCAAGTTGGGCGTGCAGCCCCTTTACCCTCCAAGTTGGGCGTGTGACTCTCTTATACTGAGGTGAAGAATAGTTTCAAGCAATTTCTGAAATTAATGTCATTACCCTACCAAACAAGTTTGAAATATTATGAAATGTTAATATGTTGTAGGGAAGATCTTCATTAACATTTTTTATGAAGGAACCCTAGAAAAATTCATTTTGTGGAAAGAGAACCAGATCACTGAACATAAACCAACAATTCATCCATCGAGCAGATTCAATGGTTAGAGAGAAAGACCTATCAAAAAATCAAAATCTTTATAAAACTCTTTGAAATTTTAATATGTTGTAGATATGAATGTCATTTAAAACTTTTGTTTTGTGAAGAAAGTATATCCAAATTCAAAATGAATTTTTTATAGAAATTCGAGAAGGTAATCTGGTCATTATTTTTACTACACTAAGCAGATTCAAGATGGTAAATGATTGGGCATTCGTCCCAACCATTTCACTTTAGAAAAATCTAAAATTTAAGTGTGTTATATTTCAAGATGTTTTGAACAACTTTCATGAAGGAAAATTTTCCAAATTCGAACACAAGGAGTTCTTATAAAATTGGAAAACAATAAAGGTCCAACAGTTTCGAAAACTGGGAAGTCAAAACCTAGGAGAGCAAAGGTGGCAAAAGTCTATGAACGAGAGGTGGTGCCCTTCTTGGCTTGTAAGATCACTTGCCATTATTCTTTTAGGTCATGAGTCACCCTCCCTTCATTAATCACTTGAGACACATAAGCATCTACATTCATTATCTTCATTTATTGCTTTCACACTCGCCCACACTCATTCACACTCATTTCTAGGAAGATTTGGCTAATCCAAGGCTTGGGTGTCTCTTCATTAATGAGCCAAAGTCCAAGTTTCAAACTTGTCTTCCAAGGCAAGAGCCTTTCATGCCAAGTGTCCACTCTTAGTCAATGTGCATTAATTAACTATAAGCCAAAAGCATTAAATGCACGTTAAGAAAATATTTAAGTTTTGAAAGCCTTGTCATTGAGTAGGATTAATCAAGTTTGATCGCGATCGACAACCTTATTTAGCCCGAGGTTTATGCCTAAGCCATTCCCAAACAAAGCTAGACGCAACCCGGCTTGATTGGCCAAACCGAGTTCGAAATCCCCTTTATCGAGAAAATGAGTCATGGTTGAGTTTGCCTGCTAGGTCCTGGCCCAGTTAGTTGGTCCTCTAACTAATTCATGGGCTAGCTCATGGGTCGGTTCTAATTGGCCAGTCATGTCGTCAATCCTTAGGCCGGTTGACTAGTCTTTTAACCAATCCTGTGAGTAGTCCAAGGTTTTGCACTATGAATCTTGGTCAGTCCGAAATTGAACCACGTTGAGTTCATTCGATCCATGGTTGATTATTGGTTGTCATGTAATTATGTGAAATTGATCGATTCTTACCAACTCACAATCGCATGGAATCGCTTCATGATTGTCCACAACCAGTTCAATGCCTGGACGAAATCATTAACGACCGGTGCATTGACTGGGCGAAATCAAGTCATGATCGTCTGTCGATCCATGATGGTACGTGATCATCCACGACTGATCCTTATGATTGAATAACCTTTCCATGGTCGAATACTCTATAACTAAACCTTAGGTTACTGATCCTCGAACGGCCAATTGACTCATGACCGGCCTTTAGGCCGGCTTATGGCCAAGTCTTGCCCTATATCTGCTCTTGGCATCATTCAATATCTTGCTGAGATAATACACCACCAGCTCTTTACCTTCATCATTCTTTTGTGCTAGCATAATATTGATTGTTGTATCGGTGGCCAACACATAAAGTTTTAAAGGCCTGCCTATCTTTGACGGTATCAACACTCAAGGACTAGTCAAGTATGCATTTGTCCTTTTGAAGGTACGTTGGTACTCCTCTCGCCAAACGAATTCGTCCTAATTTTTTAATTTCAACAAAGGAGAAAGCACCTCTATTTTGTCAAACTAGTTAGTTATAAATCTTCTAAGAATATGTACTTTCCCGATTATAATTTGCAACTACTTCTTGCTAGTCGGAGGAGACAATTCTAGTATAGCCTTAGCCTTATTCTTATCCACCTCAATCCCTTTATTATTAATTAGAAGTCCTAGAAAATTCCCAACTCTTATGCTAAATGCACATTTAAGAGGAGTCATTTTCAACTGATACTTCTCCATCCTAACAAAAGAATGTTCAAGATAATTAAGATCACTTACTTTCTTCTCCCTCTATCACGTGAGTTTGTCGTGTTGTTTCGAGAACACTTTATTCCATATTTCTTATTAAGAAAAAAATATCATTCTATGTTTTGATAAATAAAAAAATATATATTATTCTCTATTTGATAGAATGAAAGTGATTATCCTAAACCAAATTGGAAAACTCCCATGACACTAATCCATAAAATGAACAATATGTTGAGTTAAATATAAAGTATAAAAGAAAATTAGGAATTTTCAGTATATTGCAATATATTGAAAATAATACATAAAGAGCCTATTTATAGGCTTACAGAGAAAATCAAAGGAAATGAAATGAAATATGCATAATCAAAATAGATGTAGAAAATCAAAGAAAATATCTTCAATATCTCTAGAAGACATTTAATATCCTAATATTGCTAACATCCCCCTCAAAGGCAAGTTATATTGAAACAAATCAAACGCAAGTTAAATTGAAACAAATCAACTTGAGTTTGAAAAATAATCAGAACAATGTCACAAAATCTTCAATTATGTTTAGCTTAACAAATCCAAGGTGGCAAGGCGAGTGGTGGGGCATGCGATGGCTCCAGCTTCCATTGACAAGAAGATTTTAATATGTTGATTGTCTGACAGTGGCAAATCTGGTGGTGTAGTCAACTTCTCGAAATGAGAAGTGAGAGGTTGAGAATCAGAGAAATTGAAGCCGAGTACTATGCATCCTTTGCAGTCAACTGTGCTATCAGGACAATAACTTTAACATGGCCGATACGATTGGCAAGGTTATGCAAGCGGATAAGCTAGGCACTACTGAGGGAAAACTTACTATGAGAAGACGCATCTTTGCGGCATCAAAAAATACCTCCGTCCAAAAGAAAAGCTCAACTTAGCAACATGTCAGAGACATCGTAACACAACCACCATTTTGCTTACTTAGACGGAAATGATGCACTTGATTGAACATTGTCGAGCATCGGGAATGTATTTATTTGCTTTGATGCATGAATACAAAGCAAAAAGAAATAGGATAGAGAAGTTTTTAGGTGCATTGGGTGTGAAGTGCACTCGGCACCAAAGTAGAAAAGAAAATTATGAATTGTCAGTATATTTCAATATATTAAAAAGAATACATAATCACAATATATAAAAAATTCTCTATTTCTCTCTCTTCAGCATTCTTCTTACAAATGCTTTTCCCACGCAACTACCATCATGACCTACCCTTTGAGGGAGTGAATATATTTAGATTTAGGGATATTGCTTGAAAAATAAGCCTACGGCCCATGATTAGGCATGGGCTTTCCTTGGCTCATACCTTACGCGACATTGGAGTGTTCATAATAATCTTCTAATAAAGAGTCACCAACTGCCTATTGAGGTTAGTTAAAAACTAAGTGAAATATATGAGTGTACCTCACTTCCTATGTATGTAGAGAATCTAAGGTAAGAGATTTTGTTACACTAATTAATCAATTAATATTAATTCGGTATCTAATATTGTTCATTTCAAAAAGATTTTTGTCAAGCAATTTGGATTGATTTTAGACTTAACAACTAACATATGAAGTGATTATGCGGCTGTTCAATCATTAAAATAACAATCAACAACCAAATGAACTATTGAATAAATTGCAAGGGAAATTAAGCGTTTAACATTAAGAGATAAATAAATGCCAATCCTAACTAAGCTAAAAGGAAGTCAAAGTCATATCGAGAGGATGCAATCAATGGCACTTGTCTATAAGGATAAGTAAAATCCTAAAGTAGAGCCCTAAAGGCTTAATACAATTTTGAACACAATCTTAGATCAAACAACTCCCGCTTTTTTAAAGAAGATTACCTAAAAACAAATTTTTAAGCTTTTCAAGGAATTCTAATTTTCTTTTTGGAAATTTTCTTATTTTTTGAGAATCTTTAGGAGTTTTTAAATATTTTCAATATCGTTGAATTTTCTAAAGAATTTAATTTTCCGAATTTTTTAATTTTCCATGGATTTTTCTGAGTTTTTGAATTTTCAAGATTTTTCAGAAATTTTAATATTTTCCTGGCCGAGGTTCCCCTCCTTCCCGTAGCCTCCCCTTGTCACGCCCAGAATCTTAACAAATTTACATATTCGCTCATCCTAAGCAGAAGCCCGGAAGATTAAGATTAAAGTTCCATCGTGCTTACAGAAGACGCAGGACTAACATTTCTTCCTCGTCCATCATCTGCCCTCACCCTCGGCGAGTGCTGCGGTTGGCCACAATCCATCGCCGGAACGGAGAACGCAAAGCATGCCACTCATGTGCACACAACCATAATGAAGAAAATAAGTGAGTAATCGTGACAATGACGTATAAAAACCAAACAAAGATGGATAAAGGGGTCTACGGTTTTAGCAAGGCGATCGCGACTTTTATGAGCATCGAAGAGACGTTTCGTCGAACATCAGGTGGGCGTCGGCTGGAGGGCAGACGGCAGACGACAACACGACGGGACATCAAGCCGAGACCGAGCTAGCTATAGGCAACGAAGCAGGGTCGAATAGGCAATAAAAAAAAAAAACCGCCGCGGTCAGGACTCGAACGAACCGAAGAACCGTGAACCCCGATCCGGCGAGCTAAAAAATAGAGCAACATGGAACGCGTCGGTGCGCTTGGGTAGGGGCCCTACTCGGCTTGCCGACGGCGGCCAGCAGGCGGACGTGAGACGGATCGAGCCGTGGCCGGCCGCCCTGGTGTCATCAAGACGAGATCCTCGGGTCAAAGGGGGTTGTTTTTTACGCGGAAAAAGGGCGCCGGGGAGTGCGATCTCAAGCACGGTCGACCTTCTCTCTTGCTCTCCACTCAAGCTCTCTCCCGAATCTACTCTTTTTTCCGATTTTTAAAGGAAAAAAATCAATTAATTATATATATATATATATATATATTTCTAATTATTTAACGGAATAATGCAACTGTCCTTAATGTCTATGTGCAATGCATTTTAATGAAAATTATTTATTTTATTTTTTTAGAAATTAAATTTTAATTTTTTATGTTGTTAATTTTTTAATAAAATGAGAAAATTTAGGTGTAAATGAAGTAAACTTAACACATTGCACGACATGAGAGAGCTTATTAATTTTGATTCAATCACTATGGACATGCTTCATCATTGTTTTACTTTAGGACGTTGATCAAATCTCACTTTAACTGTGAGACTGTTCTCCATGTCTCACAGTTTGACTTTTCTTCATGTCTCATATGGTCATACCATACTCAAAAAAGTTGTTGGATTGGACAAACAAAAAGATTCCTTCATAAATGACATCAATCCCAACCCTAGGGGTGAGCATTGGTTTAGGGTTAATTCTGGATTGGCCCAACTCTACCGGTCCTGATTCGATTCTTAAGGAGATTGGATTGGTTCTTGATCCTGAGATTCCTAGATTAACACTGTACGAGTTGATTCTCGATCTTGGAAGTTGCCTTACCACTTGGCCACGCCCCATTTCAATTTCTATTCAATACTACTAGTTTAGAGTCAATTCATCCAAGACCAACCCTAACTATATATATAATCTTTTTATATAGAGAAAAATCCTAAAATAAACGGCGTTTATAACATTAAACAACTCATTAGTGAGGAGCCTAAGGAATTTTACACCGTTCTTTAATAACTTAGATTTTTAATGTCTTTTATGACGTCAACAGTCATAATTTACAAATGAAAAAAATGTTTTAGTGAAGAGTCATTGTGGCATCCAAAAGGGTATAAATAGCTCATGATGGCATTCTTCTTTGGTACTTGTTCTCTTTGATCTTATTTGTCAACTTAGTCTTCAATTTGCCAAAATCAAAAGAAATAATTTCTTTGCTCACCACTCGACACTTGCCTCGCTTGCTTTTGGTCACTTGTGTTGCTCACCGCTTGATGCTTGCCTGTTTGTTGCTTGCTGCTCGCCTCGCTCGACGCTCACTTCATGCTCGATGCTCACCCTACTTGACGCTCACTGCTCGCCTCTCTTAGCTGACCTTGCTTGTCACTGAACTCATTGGATCAATCCAGTCCTCGGTGGCTTTTTTAGGAAGTACAAAACATGAAATAGAAAAATTATTGGTTGGTCACAAGCTGACCCTATAATCGAATTGAACTCATTGGGTTAGTCTGGTTCTCAATCCCAAGCTCAATAAGGTCAATTCTCGGTCTAAAAAATTGAGGATTAATACTGTGCGGGTTGGTCCTAGGGTTATGGAGTGGACCGGCCCAATTCGGACCATGCTCATCCCTACCCAACGCAAAGATTCCTTCTAAAATGACATCGACCTAATCGACACAATTACACTATTTCACTTCACAAGCCCAAGAAAAATATGTGGTGGCTAGACTACCTTTATACAGGCGTGTTGACGAAGCAACGGAAATAAAAGGCCAAATTTGTTTTTGGATCTGTCATTAAAGACTATGTGGTATAGACTTTTTTGAGCTAAGCAAGAAAAAGATGAAAGCGAGTGATAGATGGTCTTGGTGTTTCCTCGTCCCGTCCGATGTCATCCCCGTGCTCACGATTACATCCTTTATATGTTTTTTTTTTTTTTGACCAAGGAACCGTTGGAGACCCTTGGCACCGTCGGACGTTATCGCAAACCACTATTTAGATGTAAACCTTAGGGGAGACTCGGCCAGCAACTCACCGCTAGGGCCCCCCACTTAAATCGTATTGACAACGAGGGGATTCGAACTCTCGACCGCAGCATTGCAGGAGAGAGCGAATACCACCTGCGCTGCCCATGGGTGGGTGCGTCCTTTATACATTGGCCCTTGAATTTTTCATCGATCTATGTTGCGTCTTGTAAAAGAGATTATTTGTTTAGAAACATTTCCGGTGTCGAGGAGAACACCAAGACAGCTTGTGTCATGTAACGCTGGTCAAATGAGAAAACAAATCGAGACCCGTGTCTCTAATTGAAAAGTTTGACGAATTCTCTATTCATCGAATTCTCAGTAAGGTTTGGCTTTGGAAAGGGCTTTACGACAGAATGCGTACATTCGAGACGCCAACCAGTCGTGGGCTTGGAGGGGAACCGGGCGCATGCACAACTTGTTCATCACGATTACCGCTGGTTGTTGGTTTCCTTGGGAATCACGCGATTCATATGGCTTTAATGAATTAAATACGCATCCGGATCACCCAATAGTGAGCTCGTCAAGTGCTCTTCCTTTTCTGGGTTGATTTTAATAATTCCAGATCGGCAAGGAAGTCACGGATGACGTTAATCAGTTCGTCCCTATCCCACGTTTCCTCTGAAATGGAGCCAAAATGTCAAACGTGGGCCGAAAGATCTTTCCCGACACCTTCCCAACAAAGGTTGTTTAATCTTGACCGTCGCACCGTCTGGCTCGTAGAATTCTCTGAAAGACATAATAATTACCTAAATCGATCGAACTTTTTCATTTCATAAGAGAAGCCCAGTATCATAATTTTCACTGTTTTCATTCCCTTTATCGTTTGATCCCCCAATTGAACCATGCAATCGGTCATCTTCCTGAGCTCTCTGTTTCTGTTTCTTCTCTGGTCTCTTGCCAAGCTCTTGCAAAAGCTATGGTGGAACCCGCTCAGGATACAGAGGATGATGGCCCAACAAGGGATCTCAGGCCCTCCTTACAGGTTCCTCCATGGAAGCACCAAGGAAACAATCAAGATGAAGATGGAAGTCAGGAACACGCCCATGATCAATCTCTCTCACGACATATTCCCTAAGATTCACCCTCAAGTCAACACATGGATAGACACATACGGTAATTACCAGAATACTAAACTTAAGTTTCAATAGTGTCGTGACGCTCTGATGTTGAACTTTTGTGCAACTTTGTAGGGAGGAATTACCTGAATTGGCACGGACCTCAAGCTCAACTGGTCATCACAGAGCCAGAGCTTATTAAGGAGGTGCTGCTTAACAGAGAGAAAACATACCCAAAAACAGGAACTAGGGACTTTGCCAAGAAGCTTCTAGGAGATGGGCTCGTGAGTACAGTCGATGGCAAGAAATGGGCAAACCGGCGTAAACTCGCCAATCACGCTTTCCATGGGGAAAGTTTGAAGGTAGTTGAACTCGATCGAAAAAGAGAATTGTCTGATTTGAGGTTTTACTAATTATTTTGGGGGGATTGAAATTGCAGAATATGGCACCGGCAATGGTGGAGAGTGTTCACACAATGCTAGGAAAATGGAAGAATCAAGAAGGGAAAGAGATCGAGGTGTTTGGAGAGTTGAAGTTATTGACATCTGAAGTGATTTCAAGAACTGCATTTGGGAGCAGCTATGTTGAGGGAAGGAACATTTTTCAGATGTTGACAGGATTGGCTACGTTAACATCCAAAAATTCTTTCAATATAAGGTTACCGGGAATAAGGTATTGCACATTTTTTTCTAGGAAAATTTTGTTTTGACCATTTTTATAATGAGGAAGCTAGAAAGTACAGTGATTATCACTTTTAGAACGAACTTTAGACATCTGAACTTGATTATTCTGACGAGTTTTCCAGGTGAGTAAATGCATTCGAAGGAGGTACTCTGTTTTTTGATAACTACTCTTATCACTAAAATTACTGATGTGAGATCACACTTAGCAAGCTGCTAATTTCTGACGATGGTCAGGCAACAGTTTTGTTCATTTGTGCAAATGCAAACTTCAAGCCTCAAAAGACTTGGGACATTTCACGTCTCAGAATCAGAGTTTTAATTAGGCCTAACTAATTATGGAATTTGTTCTGAATCCTGCTGGCAGAAAGCTTTGGAAGACAGCGGATGAAGTCGAAGCGGAGAAACTTGAGAAAGGCATACGCAATTCCATCTTAGAGATGGTCAAGAGAAGAGAGAAGAAGGTGATGGCCGGTGAAGAAGATGGCTTTGGGGATGATTTCCTAGGACAACTTGTGAAGGCTTTGCACGATACGGACAAGAGCAAAAATTCACGGTAGATAATCTGGTGGATGAGTGCAAGACATTCTACATCGCCGGACAAGAAACTGCCAACTCAATGATGGCATGGATGTTATTCCTCCTAGCGATTAATCCAGAATGGCAAGAGGAAGCACGAAGGGAGGTTCTCAACGTTTTTGGGAATAAAGACCCAGATTCCGATGGACTAGGAAAGCTTAAGAAGGTATAGAAAACAACTCAAGTCTTGGTCCTGGTCAACCTTTTTCGATTCACTCGAATTGTAGGTTAGACATGATGACTAACTAAACATTTTTCCATTTTCATGTGCAGATTAGCATGATCATGAACGAAACTCTGCGTTTGTACCCCCCTGTAGTCAACTTGATTCGAAAAGTTGGCAAGAAACTGAGGTTAGGGAAGCTTGTTCTTCCTGCTAATAGTCAGATCTTTATGCCGACCCTTAAGCTTCACCATGACCCTGAAATCTGGGGGGAAGATGCGCATGAATTCAAGCCGGAGCGATTCTCAGAAGGCATAGCTAAGGCTACCAACAACAATGCAGTTGTGTTCATCCCCTTCGGCTTTGGACCTCGATCTTGCGTCGGGATGAGCTTCGTGGCAGCAGAAGCGAAAATCACCCTTTCGATGATCCTCCAGCGCTACACCTTCGAGCTGTCCCCGACGTATATCCACTGCCCAGGTCAGCTCCTGACAACCCGCCCTCAACATGGACTTCAAATCAGGTTTCATCCTCTACAGCAGTAGTTCATCACCGCATGATGTTCAGTCGCCAATATGCATGGATGCCTCCATGGATCCATGCAACAATGGCCCGTGAATTCTTGGTTCCTGAGGTATGTGATATTTGTAGGTATCGAGTTGTCTTTCTTTTAATTTCAGAAGCACTATTCATATTGTGCAGTGTATTTGATTTGCCAAGACTCTTCACGGGGTACAATCTTGTGTTTTGGTTCTCGTAAGTAGTTATTTTATTTTTTTAGGCACGGACCTCATATGTGTGCATGGTCATGTCTAGTGGAACTTAATAATGATTTACCATATTTCTTGCCGAATAAATGCAACATTCTGGAAGTACAGCTAATAAGTATACTGGACTAAGGCAAAGAATGAATGTCTAATGACCGATGTTTGGATGACGATTAAATTCAGTCGACTTAGTTGACCTAATCTACAAATTATATAAACCAAGTTCATTTCAAGTTTCAACTGTTGATCACTTTGGGTTCGATGATGAAACCGCATAATTAATGGTTAAGATGAGATTGATATACCTGATCTATAGACTATGACAGCGTTTGCAGCTAGTCCCTCGTTCACCTCCATCATCTCTGGTCCCGAGCTCCATCCATTCGCTGCACGACCATTCATTGAAATGCTTGGAGGTTTCTACTCTTTCTGGGCGAAATGAGCATCCATTCGCTGTACCCACGATCGACCTCAGGTTCCTAGTACTTGAAACTTGTTTCCGGTTGGGTCTCTGTCCTGTCTGACAGCTCTCAATGGTTGAATTTCCACCAGCAGCACCGCGGTCGGAGGTGCATCCGGTCGAATCATCCTCCCTCGCTTGAACCTCCGGCCAATGATCCTTCCTACGTCCCACAACCCCACAATTGAACTGGGACTCAACACCTTCCCAAGGCTGCTGAAAACTCTGCACAGGTCATCTTTACTTCGTAAACGAACCTCAAAAGGAATGCCCAAAATTGATGCGCACTCCATTAATCGAGAGCAGCTTCTGGGTTTGTGAAGTCTTTTCAAATGAATTGCCATTCGATCCTTCGTGTCAAGCATTTCCACGGCTTCTCCTGGCGGCAGATCCTTTAAATAAGGAAAATCGCTAATTGTTTGAGATAGTGTTATATCTCTTTGTCCAAAAGCACAAAAAATTTGAACTTTTTATGAACCCACATTGCAATTTTCAAGGAATGTTGAATAATAAACATCTTAAGATTATATATATAAAACCATTCACTCCCGTGTTGTCATGACCAAAATCTAGGTTGAACTCACTGATTAAAGCTAGGTGTGTTTGGGAACACTTCCCCAATGTCCCTTGGGCCCCCAAAGTCTGTTGGGTAAATGCAAGAACCATATAATTGTATTTCCAAAGGCCTCAGCCTAAGATAGGTTCGAATGTACTATGGAATTTTGGCATTCTTATATCTTGAATTTAATAATTATTTTATTCCGCTTTTGGATAGTTCATTTTCTCCACAGTTTGCACAAAAGGGTTAGATGGAGGTGGGTAAAGTCCATGTTTAAATATGTCTCGAATTTAAATTCTAGGCAAAAAGCTGAATTCCAGAAATAATAATATTAATAATGAAAAAGCACTTTTTGCTAACCAGAAAAGCCGAAAAAGGAAGATATACACAAACCTAAGTTTCCCGTTCAGCGTTGAAGTCAAACATGATAATAGACTTTGATGAGAAAATATTAGGTGCAGCTCTGACTCCAGGTTGTACTCGTCCGAGTCCACTCACCGGGCGACACGTGTCGCCGGACGCCATGCTGGAATTTGGAAAATTGATATATTAGTTTCTCTCTCTTGGCCCACCAGTCCCTCTGTCCAATTTGAAAAAGCGAAGCGCGAAGCGCTCTCTCTCCTCTGCACAATGCATTTATTACGGGAAACTTTTTTCTTTCCTTCTCAAGAAAGAGAAGGAGCCGTTCCTCTCCATTCTCATTTCCATTTCTTTCTCCACATGAAGGTTCCGAATCCGAAATTTTGAATCTGAAATTCTCTCTCCGATCGTTGCTGCTCCGGCGTTCGTCAAGCGACCGTTCCCCCGCCGTCTCCGACGAAGCACATTACGGCCGCCCCTGCTCCGGCGCTCGCTTCTGTCTCCATGCTCGTTGCTGCTCTGGCCAAGGAGGAGGAGATCCAGAAGATCGGGAAGATTAACTCAGCGCTGGAGGAGCGGGTGAAGTCGCCGTGCGTGGAAAACCAGATTTGGAGGATGTCGCCCAGGCCACCGCCAACGCCCTCCGCACCAACCTCGAGCAGGTCTTGGTGTAGGTCAGCAAGGACGACCGCCCCCGCGGCGAGGCCTTCTTGGAGGACGAGGTGGATGTGGTGGAGCAGATAGGGCAAGAAGGGTACCAAGAGATCGGCCGCAAGGGCGGACTGAGCACCACTAACGAGTCCGGCGGAAAAAGGACGGCTTGCAAGGGCATCCCGATAGATGATTTCAAGTTCAGAACCAGGAGATGAGTTAAAATGTAGGAAATAAGATAGGGAGATGTCTAGGGTTTGCGACTGTCGAGATCTGTCACTGTAAGGCAGCGTGTGTAAGTTTTTCATTTTTCCCAGTTCGAGGAGCGTAGCATGGTTCTTGTATATTTGTTCTTGTTGATCACGTAGAGCAATCACCGTAGGTACTCTCGTACCTTCTTTTTCCACCTTGTCTGCTGCAGTGATATAATGAAATTTTCTTTCTTTCGAACTTGTCGGAGTTGTCCCGTTCTTCACTCCTTGCCTGCTTGCGTGCCTCATGCGTTCACGCCAACGTAGAATATGAACAATGTCTAAGCCATTGGCACCCAAAAGGGTCCTTCTACAGCTTGTTTTGATCGACTGTCTCGTTCGATGATACTTGACTTAGAACAATTACAATGGGGATGCCAAAGAGATGGACACTCGAAAGTGAAAACTTGAAATGTCGATCAAGGTTCGAGTTAGCTGTCTTTTTTGTTTAATCTCTTTCATCGGTTTTAATGTCAAGTTTTTGCACGGTGGAGAAAAGGAATTGAATGGTGTCATGGACGTGTGTGAGTTCTTTCCGGTCTGTCTTCAAGTTCGCTAGTTGAGCATTTAAGTTTTCTTATGAGAACCAACTTCATTGCTTCGCAAAATGGGTATGGCCATCTGACCAAGAAAAGAAAAAAGGAATGGCCATCTGACCAAGAAAAGAAAAAAGGAATGGCCATCAGGATACAATTCCATTGATAAAACGAAGGGAAGACCCACACACCGCTCACAAACACAGGTGCTTGCACAGCAACAACGGCACACTCGCCTCCTCCTTCCCGCACTTCTAGGACCATGTCATCATCGCCCTCCCTCTCCTCTTATCAACCTGCGCCTCCCTCCCGCCCACCTCCCGCTCTCCTCCCCGACTTCGTAATTGCTCCCGCAGCACAATGCAGTATCGTCCGCTTCATCCTCCGGGGAGGCCCCGCCGCGGGGCGGTCGTCCTGCTGACTTACACCAGGACCTGCTCGAGGTTGGTGCGGAGGGCGTTGGCGGTGGCCTGGGCGACATCCTCCAAATTTGGTTTTCCACGCACGGCGACTTCACCCGCTCCTCCAGCGCCGAGTTAAGCTTCCCGATCTTTTGGATCTCCTCCTCCTTGGCCAGCGCAGCAACGAGCACGGAGACAGAAGCGAGCGCTGGAGCAGGGGCGGCCGTAATGTGCTTCGTCGGAGACGGCGGGGGAACGGTCGCTTGACGAACGCCGGAGCAGCAACGACCGGAGAGAGAGAATTTCGGATTCAAAATTTCGGATTCGGAACCTTCATGTGGAGAAAGAAATGGAAATGAGAATGGAGAGGAACGACTGCTTCTCTTTCTTGAGAAGGAAAGAAAAAAGTTTCCCGTAATAAATGCATTGTGCATAGGAGAGAGAGCACTTCGCGCTTCGCTTTTTCAAATTCGACGGAGGGATTGGTGGGTTAAGAGAGAGAAACTAATATATCAATTTTCCAAAATCGACTCTGATTCTAGCGTGGCGCCAGGGCGACACGTGTCACCCAGTGAGTGGACTCTGACGAGTACACGCTGGAGTCAGAGTTGCACCTAATATTTTCTCGACTTTGATCGTGAAAAAAGACGACGAATAAGTTAATATTGGAGTCGGAGTTGGAAAAATATTGGGTGGTCCGGGACCGCCACGTCAGCGTGGTCCCGGACCACTCACACGGCGCCACGTGTATGGGGAGCGGAGACAAAGGACGAAAGCCGGGGCCCACTTCTTTGACGCTCTCTCTCCTCTTTCTCTCTTTTGTCCCCCTCCCCTCATATGTGGCGCCATATGAGTGGTCCGGGACCACGCTGACGTGGTGGTCCCGGACCACCCAATATTTTCTCGTCGGAGTTCCATAAGGAAACAAATATTCTTTCCTGATCCACGTGGGAAGCACTTTTAAGATTTGAAAAGTCCACCGTGGACTTGAAGACCATATATTCAACCATGCGTGGAGAAGAAGGCACGCTGCTGTTAGAGATTTCTTGAAGCACCGTTGCTTTTGTGTGAGTACCTCGTGTGGTTGTTGATGTATAGAAGACTTCATCGTGGGGTTTCAAATTCAAATAATTACATCTGGATGCTAGCATTGAAGTTGACTAAATTCTTGTGGTAAAAATTTGTATATAATTCATTCATAAGATTGAGAAATTATTTAGTAATAAATTGTGGGGCTAAACACCGCTTGAGTTATTGGATGTAATTGGGACTTAGGAACACTAAGAGTGTTTTGAGTTACTTTAATATGATTGTAATCTCTATTGTATTGTTCGATCTATAGTGAAATTCTTACTGCTATTCACATAAATCATGTATCGAATCTATTTTTTTATTTTATCTATTTTATTGTTCGATCGCTTGCTTTTGCAATAATTTGTATTAGAGTTAGGATTCTTTGAGTTGAAGCGAATCAATGATAACAGAAGAAGGAAAAGTGAGAATCTAAAAATTTGATGGGAAGGATTTTGATTTCTAGAAGATACTGATTGAGGATTATCTCTACTAAATGAAATTGCAATTGCCTTTATTAGGGGAGAAGCTAGAGACGATGAAGCAAATTGATTAGGAATTGCTAGATAAATGAGCTTTGGGCATTATTCGGCTGACGTTGGCTTGTAACGTTGCGTTCAACACCATGAAAGAGAATACCATTGTGAGTTCACTGAAAGCCTTGTCGAATATGTATGAAAAGCCCTTTGTGATCAATAAGGTCTATTTGATATAATGTCTATTTAACTTGAAGATGAGTGAAGGTGCATGGTTACACAGATTATATCAGTGAATTCAATGTGATTATTAGTTAATTCAGTTTAGTTAAGACTGACTTTTAAAATGAGGTTTGTGTTTTGATTTTATTATCCTCACTGCTTGATAGTTGGAACATCATTGTTACTGTTATTTGTAATTCTTTTGGGTCAACAAGCTTAACATTTCATGAGATTTGAGATTTAATTCTAAGTGAGGACATTTGTAGAAAAGAATATGGCGAACTTGTTTCTACTGTTTTAGTAGGTGAAAATAGAGGAAGAACTTATTCACATGTTAGCAAGAGTAGTATAAACATGAACATACATAGTCGGGGTCTAGGACTAATAGTGATGTTTGTTAGAGTTGTGATACGAGGGGTATCTTCAAAGGAATTGCTCTAAGTTGAAAAGCGAAAAGGATAAGAGAATTATAATTGAGTCTATAGATAATTTTGGAGTTATAATTGATGGTAATTCAGATAATAGCGATTATGTATTGTCAATCACTAATGATTCATCATTTAATTAATATATTATGGATTCTAGCTGTTCTTTTCATGCTATGTCAAATAGAAACCGGTTTGCTAATTATCAATGCATGGATAATGGTAAAATTCAATTAGAGAACAATGCAAAGTCAATATTATAGGTGTTGATGATGTTAACATCATAATGCATCATGGTATGTGAGGACATTGACTTGATGAGGCATATTCTAAACTTGAAAAAAAAAAAAAACCTAATTTCATCGAATGCCTCAAATTCAATTGGATATTAGTATACTTTGAAATATGGAGTTTTAAAAGTTATTTGAGATGTTTTTTTTTTTGGTAAAATTATTTGAGATGCTTTGATAATAATGCGATGAATCAAATACAGTGGCCTATATAAACTTTGAGGTGAGACAGTGATAGATTTCACTACTGAAATGTTGAAAGCATTTGTTTGAAAGTCTAAATTGTGGCATAGGTATTTGGGGCACATCGGCGAGAGAAGCTTGAAGATTTTAAGTGAAAGAAATTTGTTATATGATTATTTTGTTAACGAATTGAATGTATGCAAGTGCTATGATATAGATTAACAACAAAAAGTGTAGTTTAGTATCGCTGTCAAAGAAACCACAAGTTTCCTTAAAGAGAAAATGTCAATGCTAACAGTTGTTAATGACTACTTGAGGAAGACCTTGCTGTTTGTGTTTAGGCACAAGTTTGATACTGTTGTTAAGAAGATTGATAGCTTTAATCGAAAAGGAAACTGGTAGGACAATCAAACATGTGTAGACTAACAATAGCATGGAGTTTTGCTCGAAATTGTTAAACGAATTTTGTATGAAAAATAGGCATAATAAAACACAACATTAGTGCTGGTGAACCACAACATGTTGTAGAATTGATAAGTAGGACACTACTAAAAATAACCCATAAGATGCTCTCTAGTGCTGGTATGATTAAGAGATTCCTAGCGGATGTATTTAGTACGGCGAGCTATTTGATGAATAGATCCCCATCAACTGTAATTGGATGTCCCATTGCCAAAGAAGTGTTGTTAGGTAACGTTGTCAATTATTCTATTTTAAAAATATTTGGTTGCCCATGTTTTGTTCTAGTGAGTGATGGTACGCTCGATGAGAGGATAAGAAAGTGCATGTTTTTAGATTACGTACAAGGTGAGCAAGGCTATCGATCTTGGTGTCCAGAATTAGATTATCCTATTATCAGTAGAGAAGTTACATTTGACGAGTCTCTAATACTTCTAACTAGGATTGATTATAACAGTTTTTATATGAACTTGAGGTGGAGTTGCAACCAGAAACTCCTAAGGTAGTGGATACTAATGAAGTAATCAATACAAATGGTGTTTATAGCTGTTGTAAATCGGCGTCGCAGCGGAAGCGGATCGTATATTTTGCAATTATGTCAGGAGCTATAGAAATCGATCGAAATAAAACGAGGAACAAAAAGACACCGGAAATTTACGTGGTTCGGTCCGAATGTCGGAACCTATGTTCACGGGGAGAGCCAGCAAATCAATCCACTATAAGTCGGAGAATTACAGGATTACAATCACACGTATGCACTCAAGTGTTTCCCAGCCCTACTTTGTACCCGATACCCACGGTGTTTAACAAAACAACTCAATGGACTCAACTCAGCACAAAACCTCTCTAGCTCAAGCCTCACTCTCTCTCGAACTCTCTTGCTCTCGCTCTCTGCCGAGCTCTTTTCTTTTGCAGCTTGCCGAGCTCCAGACGTCTTCCCCTTTTTATCGGTTGAAGGGAAGGAAACAAAATAATATTGTGCTACAGAGTTGTCAGGCGCCGATCTTCAAAGCATGAGCCAGCATGCAGTTAATGAGAGCATGTGGGCGGATGAACAATATGCACTGACACACGTAGAACTTCTGCCTTCTCTCTTTCTTTAATAATAATAAAATAAGAGAAGCCCACAATCGTTGAACAAAAGAGAGGGAGAGAGTTCGGCGCCTACATGATAGGCTTCTGAGGCAGCACACCTTTTTCTACGGGCATGCATGCACATGGCCATGTGCATGCATTTAATAAGGTTGAAGGAATTCGCACGAGCAACACTTCAGAAGATTTCATGCTGACAAATGACAAGGCCACAAAAAAATCAACACATGGTGTGGCCTTCATTTCCAACGGTAGAAGCTCGTATCCCTTTCGGCTTCTACCACGCGACTTTTAATTAAATGCTTCACCGACGTTCTTCCTCGTTTCAACGTGAAAATATTTTGCGCGTATCGGATATTGTATAATGAATTCAAACTTGAGACATAATTCAACAATTCTACACATTGGCTCAACGTTTGAAGCCAAGTTATAGTGATTATTTTCCATGCTCGGCTCTCCCAACGCCCCGATGGGCACTCATACTCTACAGACGCCAATCGAGCTCATACAGAGCTCAAGCTTTGCTGAAGGAATATGCTTCGTCATCATATCTGCTGGGTTCTCCGCTGTTGCTATTTTCTTCACAACAATTTTACCCTTTGTTATGACATCTCGGATGAAATAATATCTGATGTTGATATGTTTTGTTCGCTCGTGATATATTGGATTATAAGCCAAATATATCGCACCTTGATTGTCACAGTGTATGGTGACACTTTTCTGCTCCAGTCCAAGGTCCGAGAGCAAACCTCTTAACCATATTGACTCATTTGCAACAAAAGTTAGTGCCATGTACTCCGCCTCAGTCGAAGACAATGCAACATCATCTTGTAAAGACCCTTTCCAACTTATTGCACCACCTGCTAGCGTAAACACGTACCCTGCTAGCGATCTGCGATCATCCAAGTTACCGGCGTGATCTGAATCCACGTATCCTGTGGTCTCATTGCCATTGATGTTCCTCCGATACATAATGCCGACGTTTGTTGTCCCATTTAGATATCTGAGGATCCATTTCACGGCTTCCCAATGAGTCTTACTCGGGTGCTTTATGTAACGGCTGACAACACTTACAGCCTGTGAAATGTCAGGTCTAGTACATACCATAGCATACATAATACTACCAACTGCACTAGAATAAGGAACGCGGGACATATGTTCCTCCTCATCCTCAGTTTGCGGTTATAACTTTTCAGAAAGTTTGAAATGTGCGGCTAAAGGAGTATTTATAGATTTTGCTAACTGCATATTAAAACGTGCCACGATCTTCTCAATGTATTTCTTTTGAGACAAACGCAACGTTCCTGCAGCTTTGTCACGCAAAATTTCCATACCCAATATTTTCTTAGCAACACCTAATTCTTTCATTTCAAACTCAGCACTCAACTGCCGCTTCAACACATCAATATCAGACATATGTTTAGCTGCTATTAACATATCATCAACATATAATAGCAAATAAATCAAAGACCCATCCTCCAATCTCCTAAAATAAACACAACTATCAAATTGACTTTTCGAATAATCTTGACTAGTCATGAAAGCATCAAAACGCTTATACCATTGTCTAGGAGATTGTTTCAATCCATACAAGGATTTCTTCAAGTAAGCAAACATGGTCTTCCTTACCGGAATAGCAAATCCCTCAGCTGCTTCATGTAAATTTGTTCCTCCAATTCACCATGAAGAAATGCCGTTTTCACATCTAGCTGCTCTAGCTCAAGATCCTGTGCAGTAACTAAGGCAAGTAATATATGAATAGAGGTATGCCTTACCACATGAGAGAACACTTCATTGTAGTCGATGCCCTCTCGTTGAGTATACCCCCTTGCAACAAGTCTTGCCTTGAACCTGGCTGCCTCTACACCGGGAATGCCTTCTTTTCGTTTGTAGACCCATTTGCATCCGACAATTTTCTGACTTTTGGGTACTTTGACCAACTCCCATGTCTAATTTCGATAGAGTGATTCTATTTCTTCACTCATAGCCTCTATCCACTGTGATGACTCAGCACTAGCCATCGCCTTAGAATAGGATGAAGGCTCCTCTATCTCCACCTTATCACCTACAGTTAATGCATATGCAATATCAGAATAACCATAACGTACCGGTGGTTTAATTTGCCTTCTTTGTCTGCTCGTGGCTACGTTGTGTTGTGGCTCTGCTGGTTGTTCAGTATCACCGTCTTCAGAAATTGTGGCCTTATCTGCAATCTCTTCCTCTGTTACCTCTGAGGTCTTTGGAGACTCCGCCTAAATCTCCACCTCACTTCTAACACCACGATCCATTTGCTCTGCTGGTTGAGTCTCAAGACTCTTCTTTTGAAGCATTGCAGTCTCGTCGAAGATCACGTCTCTGCTGATTAGAAAACCGGGTGATCTGGGATCAGTGCACCACAGCCGGTAGCCTTTCACCCCTTGTGCATAACCCCAAAAAATGCACTTCTTCGCCCTCGGCTCAAGCTTATCATCTCTCGCATGAGCATACGCAGGACATCCGAATATCCGTAATCCGGAGTAATCAACAGGTTTCCCCGACCATACTTCTTCAAGAGTCTTCCACTCGATAGTAGAAGATGGAGATCGATTAACTAGGTAACACGCCATATTTATTGCTTCGGTCCAAAATTCCTTGCCCAATCCTGCATGCGAAAGCATGCACCGAGCTCGCTCGAGTAGAGTTATGTTCTTCTGTTCTGCTACGCCATATGCACTATAAATCGGAGAATTACAGGATTACAATCACACATATACACTCAAGTGTTTCCCAGCCCTACTTTATACCCGATACCCACAGTGTTTAACAAAACAACTCAATGGACTCAACTCAGCACAAAACCTCTCTAGCTCAAGCCTCTCACTCTCTCTCGAACTCTCTTGCTCTCGCTCTCTGCCGAGCTCTTTTCTTTTTGCAGCTTGCCGAGCTCCAGACGTCTTCCCCTTTTTATCGGTTGAAGGGAAGGAAACAAAATAATATTGTGCTCCAGAGTTGTCAGGCGCCGATCTTCAAAACATGAGCCACCATGCAGTTAATGAGAGCATGTGAGCGGATGAACAATATGCACTGACACACGTAGAACTTCTGCCTTCTCTCTTTCTTTAATAATAATAAAATAAGAGAAGCCCACAGTCGTTGAACAAAAGAGAGGGAGAGAGTTCAGCGCCTACATGATAGGCTTCTGAGGCAGCACACCTTTTTCTGGGCATGCATGCACATGGCCATGTGCATGCATTTAATAAGGTTGAAGGAATTCGCACGAGCAACACTTCAGAAGATTTCATGCTGACAAATGACAAGGCCACAAAAAAAAATTCAACACATGGTGTGGCCTTCATTTCCAACGGTAGAAGCTCGTATCCTTTCGGCTTCTACCACGCGACTTTAATTAAATGCTTCACCGACGTTCTTCCTCGTTTCAACGTGAAAATATTTTGCGCGTATCGGATATTGTATAATGAATTCAAACTTGAGACATAATTCAACAATAGCGAGGTGGAGCATATAGAGCCAATGATTATTGTAACTACTAATATTAGCAAGGTGTGTATTCAATCTCCTAATAGGTATGCATGTAATAATGGTTTTGCTTTATTTGTAGTTGAGGAGGTTGAGTTGAAAAATTCTTACGAAGTAGTTAAGCATGTGTGTGGAGTTGGTGTTCTAACGAGATCCTCGATTATAGCAAAATTCAAGCGAGGCTTGAACTTAGAAAATATTTGTGGCGATTGAGCTCATTGGGAGTTGTAGGGGAGTAGCAGTAGAGTTCGATTTTTAATGAAGTAATTGTAACTTGACTCAAACATCGAGCCAAAGTAGAGATTATCAAAATATGTGTTGAGTTCATATACCTGAAGTAAAAATCTGAATTCTAGAAATAATAATATTAATAATGAAAAAGGACTTTGTGCTTGTGCAAAAATTGCAACCAAGTAAAGCCGGAAAAGGGAGATATACACAAATCTAAGTTTCCTATTTAGCGTTGGGGTCAAACGTGATATTATACTTTGACCGTAAAAAACAAAGAAGTTAATATTGAAGTCCATACAAGAGGAAACAAATATTCTTTCTTAATCCACGTGGGAGTCACTTTCCAGAATTGGAAAGTCCATCATGGACTTAAAGACCATATATTTTAGCCATCCGTGGAGAAGAAGGCACGCTGTTGTAAGAGATTTCTTGAAGAGCCATCGCTTTTGAGTGAGTGCTTGTTGCGGCTATTGATGTATAGAAGACTTCATTGTGAGGCTTCAAAATTCAGATAATTACATATGGGTGCTAGTCTTGAAGCCAACTAAATTCTCGTGATAAGAATTTGTGTATAATTCTTTTGTAGAGCTTATTGAGCAAGGAATTATGGGGCTAAACTCCGTGTAAGTTATTGAATATAATCAGGACTTGGGAAGCACTAAGAATGTTTGAATTACTTGAGTGTGATTGTAATATTTGTTATATCACTTAATTTATATTGGAATTTGTTGTTGCTCTCTTTGTGGATATAGGTTATTACGATGGAACAACTTAATTCTAATGTCTTATCTTTATTTCTTATTTATATCTATTTTATTATTGTTCGATCGTTTGCTTTTTCAAAACATTGCCTGGAGGTCGCACTACCTCAGCAATCGTTGCTAGGGGGTTGTATGACCTAGACAACAAGGCTTGAGGTTGCGAGACCTTAGGCTGCCTCACCTTGGGTCATGTGACGTCAAGCAAGGCTGTTGGTAGCTAGATCTAGCTCACCAGCGGTTGGCTTGCACCAAATCTAACTTGCCAATGGCAAATGTTTGAAATTTTTTACTTTAAAACAAATTGGCAAAAATCCTTCACAATGCATAGTTTTCTTTTCTAACTGCCATTTAGATTAAAATTGCTTCACAATGTATTTTTAAATTACACTTTGCTAGATATTATTTGCATTAAAAAAAAGAGACTTTTACCTAATCTCCTTCGCATTTCTCCAAAAGTTTTCCCCCAAAATGTTTCTATATAAGCATCAAGTAAAGCCTGTTTGCAGCTTAAATAAGCATGACATAGATTTGTGTGTATATAATGGATATCAGGGATGGATGAATCCCACTTGAAATGAAGATCAGAACAAAGCTCTTTTGTCCGCCATCAAGTGTAGAAGGAGAAAATATTAGGTGGTGTCGGAGTAACATGCTCCTCAACGAATCAAAAAGTTCCATATGGCTCTACATCAGCGAGTGGTCCCATCGCCGTTCCTACACAGAAAATATAAAATTTCTCTTTCTTATGTAAAAAATTTCCCCTAATTATAGGCCTGCGCAAATTAATTGCTGCCACTGGAGAGATAGATATATTTCCCTTTCTCTCTCCTCCTTTTTTGAAGAAGACCGATGCTTCCTCTCTCCTTCCTCTCATAAATTCAAAATTTCAGGTTCCTTAGGGGGTGCATGATAACCAAAATTTCTATTACAGAAATAATTTTTCTATTTTAGACCTGTTTTTGGAAGAGAAATCCGTTTGATAAATCTATTCCGTTTTCAATTTCTGGAATAGATTTCTATTCCGAAATAGGCTTGAAGAGAAATCGAAGTAGAAAAAATCTACTTCTCTATTTCTCAAATAATTTCTCTCACAAACCCTAATTTCGGTAACTCTCATATCCTCTATGACGTCTTGCCTCCTCCTCCTCCTCCGCTGGTCGCCGCCTGCTGCCACCCGCCACTGGGTCGTCGGCCACCGGCCCCCGTTGCTGCCGGCCACCACCGCTGGCTGGCGGCAGCAGCAAGTTGTCGGTCGCTACTGCCACCGGTTGCCACCGCCGGCCGCTGGTTGCTGCCCTCGCCGACGCCCACCGGTCACCAGCCCCCGCCCCTACCGCCAGCCGCCCGCGCGGTTGCCGATCGTCGGCCGGCAACTCGGAAAGGAAGAAATTTTGTGTCGTTATCGACAAATTTCTATTTTTAGAGTAGAAATTTGGTGACGTTATCAAACGATTATTTTTGCTTAGAAACTCTTCTAGAAATAGAAATAGAAAAATCTATTTCTGTTCCAGAAACTATTTCTGGAACAAGTTTCTAGAAGAAAATGGTTGTCATGCGCGCCCTTAGTCTTCGCCCTCTTTGGTGCTCGGTCGCTCTCTTCTCCGGCGCTCGCTTGCTCTCTCGGTGGGTGTCACTTCTTCGCTCTCTACTCCAGCGCTCGTGCTTCTTGGGTCTCACTCTACAAAAATCCAATGAGACTTCCTCATCCTCTCAATCTCCATCGAGAAAAAAACCCAATAGCAAGTTGCGATTGTTTTTTGCGCAAGGGAAGAGAGGGAAAGAGCCCGACTTGGCAGAGTTCATGGCTGAGCTCATGGGCGGAAACACCACGCAGCTCATAGTGATGGTGTCGTGTCCTCGCCAGGCCACCGCCGCGAGGACGCCTCCATGGCGCTCGTACTCGTCGGGGCCGCGCACTAGATGAGCAGGCTGTTGTCCACGTCTCGTCGGGGTCAGACGAGTCGAGAGCCTCCAGGGACGTGCTCTAGGGACGCGCTGGGGGGTCACTCATTCTTTTCCTCCTTTTTTTGTGCCTTAGACTTGAAAATAGAAAATAGTTCATTATTTTCTTCCATATGTATGGCTGGCAATCTGGTTCTCCAGATCCTTCCTTAGATTTTGAGGGTTCATGTTTTAGTCATTACCATCCATTTTTCTTCGTAAATTTCCTCTGGTCTTTGCCCAAATAAAAGAGAAGAGAAGGGTCGTCCCGGGAAGAAGAAAAGGAAGCGTGGAAGGACGCTCTGCGTCGGACGACCGTTCTTAGAAAGAAAATGGGGAACCACTCCAGCACCTCCGACCATCCTGAGGAATTTGACATGTCGATCCACTCTCACCGTAGTATTATGGTATTAGAAGCAACACTCGGTTGAGAAATTTTTGTCCTCCTTTCTTATACCTTGTTCGGGTGCCAGTCTATGAATTATCATTATGCACTTGCTTAATTATATCTTATCTTTGTCGGGATCACAATATGCCATTACATCCTGCAATTTGTGTGTGCCCTCGCCGAATATTTTTAATGACGTCGTTCATCTGATGAACAATACAGATGGCATTAAAGTTCGCCCTCTTCGTGACAACGTGCGTTATATATGTGGAGAGATTTGACGCATTGTAGAAAACAGATTGTTAGCTGTTGCTTGGTATTTCGCGGTAAACTTCAACGGTGCTTTCATTGACTGATAGCGATTTTAGCAGTCGTGTTCTCTCACCCTACCACGACCTTGATTATTTCCTATCATCTCCGCATGACGTGCGCATGGATTGATGTCTAGTTATAGGTTCTTACAGTGAAATTTATGGATTGCGGCGAGATGACAAGAGACTAAACTTCTGTTGTGACTTGAATATCCATGAATCTCCTTATTTTCTTAGCCAAAAAATGAAGACAGAATGCTTGAATCTCTGCAACTGAAGCAACCCTTCAAGTATTTATTTACATTCGCAGATGTATAAAATCCTAAGATATATTGTTCAAACATATGTGACTAACCATCGATCATAATCCTCATCTCTCTTAATCGAAAGTGTCTAACTTTTTCAACCGAAGATGAAGCTTGTACATATGGGCAGATGCGATATATAGATCCGTTCGAGGCCTACTATCACTAATTCGCTCTGCTTTCAGACTCATCGACAATGAACCTCATCTACACGAGTATTCGGCCTGCTTCAATTGACCGTCGTTCTGTAGTAGTTGGTGTCTCTCGTGATAGCCAGAATGCAGCTCAAGCTCCTCGCGATGGCCACTTTCTTCGGTCCACCTTTGTCTCTAGGGTTGATGGACTTAGCCCTCAAACCGCCGCCGCTCGAGCTCTTCTTCAAGATGGCTCTCATGGCCTCCACTTGGTAGACACCGGGTACGCCCACTCGATCCGGTTGGACCACATGCACGCGCTCATGTGCGCATTGAGCGCCTCCTCCCAGTTCCTCCCACCGTTCCTCTCCATCTCCACACGCACCGCCTCCGCGCAAAGCTCGCACACCATCTTCCCCGAGAACTTCTCCCGGATGCACTTACGTACTCCAACATGTACTCCTCGGACATCCCGCAACACTCGCAGTTTGCATCCTGATCGGCGGCAGCAGCCTCGCCTCGCCGTCGGCTTCGTAGGCAGCTTCTTTGCTAAGCTCAGAGGCGATGTTGGAGACGGTTCTCTGAAGGGTCTCCATGGAAAGTCTCAAAGGATTGTGGCGGATGTTGTTGTCGGCTTTAGGGTACGCTCTGACGGGGGTCTCACGATTTGGCGCCATTGAAGTTGAACATTGCAGCAAGCGTTGTGATCAAGGTTGAAGTAAACACAGCACGGTGAGCTCGACGTGAGAAATGAAATAAGAAGGGAAGGGATGCTCTGAATCCCGAGCGCACGAACATCCCTTGATGGTCAACTGAAAATGCGACGTCCCATGACGCATCGCTGACCATTTTTTTTCTTTCAATTAAGCACATGCAGAATCGAATTAAATACAACACCCAATCAACAATCATGCACAGGGATAGTAAAACATGATCACAATTTTCCCATAAAAACCACGACTTATTTATCCATTGTTGTCCTTAGGAAATTTAATGATTCACAAGTCCTTACATTGGCAACTTCCAACCGACCCTCTCAAAATCTTCAGGGATTAGAGTCACCCTAAACTTCACTAACAGCAGGGCCAGCCAAAAAGTGTCGCATCTCGTGCCCACCAAATTTGCACTCAACAAATCTCCACACTACAGGCCTAAAAAGGGTTAGCCCACGACGGGGTGAGATAAAATCTCAATGAGTCAAAACCTAAATCCCGATTAGAATGCAAATTTGCCCAGAGGCAACCTAAACAGGCGCCACACAAAACTTACCTCGCCTCGGCGCGTTCCTACATGTTAGCTCATCATATATACTATCATCAATGCAGCAAGCAAAGTTTGATAACCGGAACACGTCATCTCAATCACATGAGTCCCGATTATAAGGCCAAACTGTTATGACACGTTCCATATCACGTTACACAATTTTGTCCCATAATCAGGCACAACTATAACAACCACTTAGGCGTGTTCCCGTTATTACGACCCATTGACCACAACCAACTCAAAAGTCGACGGTCATCTGGCATAATCGAGTGTCGTCCCGCTTCATCGGGCACGGCATCATCTTGCATATTCATACGCATCAAGACGACATTCCACACAGGAGCATCAGCCCGATCTCTACTGTGGCCGACATCCGTTGACGTGGGGCATCCAAACTTAATCAAGTATTGTCCCGCATATTCATACGCATCAGAACGGGTTCATTACCCCGCATATTCATACACATCAGGGTATTAGGTGATCACACAAGCACACCCTCAATCAACCCATTTCTTATCTTCCTCATTAGCCAAGAATACCAAAAATTCTTTTTAAACCAATAAACCTTACAATCCTTTTTTTTTTGTTCAAAACCTTCAGAAATAAATTTGTACAGGGTCACGTATTTGAAATTAACCCACCAAACTTTGTACGCATCTAGTATAAAACCTCATCATTTTATTGAGTACATAAAATCTGGCGTCCAAACCCGACATCTCATTTATTTTCTATTTTCTTTTCCAATCATCATTTTTTTTTGGAAATAATCTTTAGTAACCCATTTTTTTTGGTTCAAAACTTTTAGAAATAAATTCATAGGTGCTCACATACTCAAAATTATTTGTCAAACTTTGCACGCACCTAGTTTAAAACCTCATTGTTTTATCAAACAAATAAATTTTGGTGTCTGGACCCGACATCTCATTTACTTTCTATTTAATAGCCCATAAGATCACATTTTGCAATAGTAATAAGCAACTAACGTATAGCAGTTGACCTCATGATATCACACATGAGTTCTTAGCATGCCAAACATCAACCAAATCACAATATATTTATTTCTCATCAAGTAAGATACCAAGAACAACTACAAAACCACAACCGGCTTTAATCGGCAGAAACTGGTCCACTTACGCATCTCCTAGTTTAATTCTAGAAACCTACCCAAACAAACTCAGAAAATTCTCAAATTTGAATATGTTATAAAAAAAAAAAACACCTAAACGAATATTTTCATGAAGACACCTTAACCTATATCTTTCTAGATTGAGAGCAGTAAATCACCCAAACCGTTACAAAAGCTGTGTCCGTGTCCAGAAATTCTATTTTTCGAAATCAGTTTAGTTCGAGATCCAAAATTTGTCCATTTGAGCTGAAATTTGACTATGTTAAATTAAAAGACGTGAAGAAAAACTTTTGTAACAATTTTTTTTCAAAAATCGAACCCTAAGAGTTGATAAAAATCCCTTAAATATCAAAAGGTCACAGATTTCAACACAGCTCGAGGTTCTGTTTTGCAAATGACGAGACCGAAATCTTATTAGTTTAAATCCCTAAAATCTTAAGTAAAATATATATCATAGCTGAGTATTTTTAGAACATTTTTCATGAATGAAGCAATCTCAAAATTGTAGCACTTTTTAATCCACAAAAATGGCAAATGGTGAGTGTCTAGTAAACCAATCCGAGAGAAATCCACTAAACCAAGCTAAATCACCCTCATTAGTACTAATCCAACCAACTAGATCAATACTAATCTATCTTAAGGATAATCTAACCAAACTAGATTAACACAAATCCATCTTAAGGCTAATCTCACTTAATATTAATTTAACTAAGCTAATTAGTACTAATTTAACCCAATAAGGTCAATTAACAACCTAAACAAGGATTAGGGAGTTAAATCATTGGATTAGGGTGGCGGCGGGCTCATGGCGACGGTGACGTGAAGGCGTTGAAGACCCGAGCCTACCACGTCTCCAACGGAGGCTTGGTAGAGGTGGGGTTGGCTCTACAAGCTCACAGCCAAGAGGAGCTTGGTTCGGCTTCTGTGGGAGAGCTGAACACTGGCTGTCCGGTGGGCTGAGGTCGCTGGATGTTGGCGGCTGTTGGACGGCGGCTCGGTGGACACGGATGGTGGGTGGTTGCGGCAAAATGGAAGGAGAAATGGGATGAGGCGGTGGGATCGTGTGGTCAGCAGAAGGAAAGAGAAATGGGGCATGAGGGAAGAAGTGGAGCTGCTGGCGTGAGGGATGTGTGTGAGGGGCTGTGGGGGTGGAAGGGAAATGGCGTGATGGTGCTGTGGGGGAAATGATGGAGATGGGCGGTGAAGAATGGTGCGGGTGGGATGAGGAACGTGGGGAGGCTTGAGAGGAAAAATGGGCAGAACCAGATTAAGGGAAAAGACGTGAGCGAGAAGGGATTGAGGGGAAATGGGGCTGCTCTGCAGGTGATGGGGGGCTAAACGTGAGAGATAGGGAGGAAAGAGATGGGAGAGAGAGGAAGAACCATGAAGTCCATGCATTAACCAATAGCAAGCCTAAGCAAATATCTAATCCATCATTGTCTAAGTCCCAAAGTCTTCGAGCCAAATAGTCAAGGGCCCATCTAATGGTTATTTTCCTTTCAATTTCTCACAAATAAACTCTTTTTGGTGGCCAAATATCCCTTCATGGCAGCCCATACGAATTTACTTAGTTTTCTTTTTTTTTCTTTTTTTTGCCGAAATTGATTTTTCCGCAAAATTCCAGGTTTGATGGAATTTCTCCAAAAGATGAGACGATGTCCTAAAAATGAATCATGGCATGCTTGAACGTCCGATTCCCGAAATTGAATTCAATTTAGTGATTAAAATCAACCAGATGCAATTTTAATACAATCTAATCTATCGGGTAGCTTTTAGGGATTTTAGCACGGTCGACCCTTGTATAATTTTGATAGAAAATCGGATTAGTGTCGTTCGACACGACTTTCGCAATCATGTAGAACCACTCGCAATTTAATTACATGTTTCCGTCGAATCGACCTATATCCAATCACTAATTGCTTATGACGGTGTCGTATTGACCCTTACCGATTATTATGGTCGAGCAGTCAATTTTCAATCGAATTCTTGAGTTTGCCGTGTTTATATCCCTTAATGGCTTCACCTAATAGAATAGCTAACTCGCGAAGGGCCCTCCTTAGAGTAAAATAACCATAGCTGCGTCGACAAAATGGCCATTACATATTAATCGAGACGGGGTCGAAATTTAGGATGTCAAAGATTCGTTCGGCCTCGGCAAGATGTGGATGACCCTCTACCCATTTGATACGTGGCCTCAACGAGCGCAAGGGCCATGGAGGCATTCTTGCGGTGGCGACGGCTTGGTGGGTGTTGGAGAAATCCTCTTGAAGTGTTTTGAAGTTGACAAAACGTTTCCATCGCCTAGTCTGAAGGCTTGTAGACTCGCTATTTAAAGTCGAAGACCTCAGGACAGCCAGACTCAAGACTCAAAGTCTATCCTCATTGGCGCTTTCTAATCCGTTGAAGAAAGGCTATCCAAGCTGGATGTTTCATTAAGGATGCGACCTTATTATTCGGAGAAGATCTCTTGGCTGGATATGACATGAAGGAATCCTTTATTTGATCATAATTGATTCGAAGATTAAGGATCCGATGATTGACAAAGTATACTTGGAAGGTTCTACTTATGGAAATCGAGATCCCGATTGTATGGGCGAACGGGATTGATGGGCTATCGACATGTTCCTTTAATAGCTCGAATGATTTTCCTAATTGATTCCGTCCAACGGGTAGATTGGAGGAATTCTTTTGGTAAATGCCAACGGATATGATGGCATGAAGGAGTATATAAGGAAAACGTTCCAGTTGTTCGAGTGAGGTGAACGATAGAAGAATTCCAAAGTCTGAAGCTCCTTGTTCTTAGTCAATTCATTTGTTGAGCGAAATCTTGTAAACAAAAGAGAGTCTATATTCGTGAGAAACCTTGAGGAAGTGTGGTAGAACATCTACACTGTGGAATCAAGGAAAAGCTGTGCTGTAACTTCTCTTTTATTCATAGTGAAATCCAGCCGGTGGGCTGTCAGTGCGGAAGAGTGGACGTAGGCTTGGAATAAGCCGAACCACTATAAACCTTGTGTTCAATTTTCTCTTCCCTATTCTTTACTTTACTTTGATCGTATTTTATTAATCAGAAGAGAACTTCCTTTCTATCGTTTGCCTAGAATCGCTTCCGTATCTCGAGAAATTGTTTGTGCACCTATTCACCCCGTCTAGGTGCTTATACTAGCTATCTCAATTGGTATCAGAGCATGTGTACTCACTTTGTTTGAAGTGTTTTACTTCAGAGTTAAAGATCCATGGCTAGTATGTTGGCTCCAAGGCTAGTAGAAGGGCAAAGCAATACCAGACCGCCTTACTTTGATGGAAAGGATTACAACATATGGAAAAACAAGATGAAAGCGTTCCTAAGATCAAAGGATCCTCTGGAATGGGACGTTGTAGAAAAAGGAATCGTTCCTAAAGCTGCATCTGTCTTAGAAAGAGGAAAATATGCTGTTGAGTCTAGCGAAATGACTCAGGAAGAGATAATCAAGAGACAAGCTTTTGATGCAAAAGCAATTTATTCTTTATATTGTGCTTTATTTCCTACGAATATAACAGAATATCTTCTTGTGTTACAGCTAAAGAAGTCCGGGATAGATTACATATTACCTATGAAGGAACCGATCGAGTGAAAGAGACTAGAATCAACATTCTCCTCAGTCAATATGAAGCCTTCAAAATGAAATAAGGAGAATCTATAATTGATATGTTTAGTCGTTTTACAGAAATCGTGAATGGTCTTGAAAATCAAGGTCAACCAATTTCTGATCCCATGAAGGTAAACAAGCTACTGCGTGGACTCTCCAAGGATTGGAATCACATAAAGACCTCAATTAGAGAGACCTGAAGAATCATGCCACTATCTGTTGATGAGTTGGTTAGGACTCTTTAGTCTTATGAAGTGGAATGAATCAATGAAGACGAAGACCCTAAAGGTAAGAAATCCATTGCATTAAAATCTAATGATGATTCTGATGTTACAAATTCTGAAGACGATATGGATGATGAGGAACTTGCTCTCATGATAAGAAGATTCAGAAAGCTGAACAGAAAAGGAAGAAGATTCAATTCAAAGAAACAAAGTTTTCAAAAGCAACAGACTAAGTTTGTTGAGGATGATGAATCAAACAAAGATGTAATCTGCTTTGAATGTAAGAAAAAGGGACACATCAGACCCAACTATCCTCTTCTGAGGAAGAAGAAAGGAAAAACTGAAAAGTATCGAAAAGCTCTAAAAGCTGAAACATGGAGTGATACAGAGTGTGAAGAAAGTGATGATGATTATGCCAATATATGTCGATGGCACAATCGGATTGATTCAAATTCGAGACAGATTCAGATTCATAAAGCGAATTTGAGATAAGTAACTTCAAAGTCCCTATTAAAGTTTCAAAATACATTGATGAATTGTGTTTTAGTCTTAAAACTTCTCTTAAAAGAATTTCCGAACTTAAGAAGGAAAATTCTGCTCTAAAACAACAGGAAAATATTTTGAAAGAAAAGTGAAATGTTTAGACAAGAATGTTTCTTCTCTTAAAGAAAGTGAAGATAATCTTTGAAAAGAAAATGCATTCTTGAAAAGTGATATCTCAAATATTTCCAAAAGATTTTCTATAGGATCGAGAAACGGAAAAAAATTTCTCTCGTTCAAAGACCTTATTTCAATAAATCTGGTTTGGGAATGATCATGAAACCATTCCTTTAATTGATTTTCCGAAAGTGAAGGAAAGAATCAAACAAAGACCCACAAGAGATGCTTACAAAAATCATTTTAAAAAGATATTTGTAAAACCAGTAGGTCGCAATGCTCTCAGATGCTCAAAGTGCAATAATGCAGATCATTTTGAAAAAGAATGTTCTATGATTTGAAAACCTGTTAAAAAGGTATTGGCAAAAACCGCATATCATACTAACACCAATGGACCCAAGAAAATATGGGTACCAAAGAAGATTTGAGTTTCTTTTTTAAATGCAGGTCACTATCAAGAAAAAAGGTAAAATGGTATCTGGATATTGGATGCTTAAGACACATGACGGGAGACTCAAATTACTTCATAAAGCTTGTTCGAGTAAATGGTGGAAAAGTCTCTTTTGGAGGAAACAGCAAAGGAAAAATTGTGGGATTTGGAACTGTAAAGATTGGAAATCTCACAATCAGCAATGTTTCCTTAGTGGAAGGGCTTAATTACAATTTGCTAAGTATTAGTCAGCTATGTGATACTGGTTTCAAAATCAACTTTCAAGAGGGAATATGTTCAGGAATTAGTAAAGATTCTACTCAGTCATTCAAGGGTCGAAGAAATGGAAATATCTACCTCTTGGATGTGAAACCAGATGAATCACAATGTCTAATCTCAATCCAAGACGAAGCAAACTTATGGCACAGAAAGCTTGGGCACGTCAATATGAAGCAAATAGCCAAAATCTCAGCAAAGAAGCTTGTTCGTGGTCTACCCAATTTATCATACCAAAAGTCTGATCTATATACACCATGTATACTGGGAAAACATGTAAGAAATTCCTTTAAACCAATAAATCAAGTTTCCACTAACCGTGTACTGCAGCTTTCGCATATGGATCTTTTTGAACCAACCGTAACACAAAGCATTGGAGGTAAGAAATACCGCCTAGTAATTGTGGATGATTACTCACGATTTACTTGGGTATATTTCTTGGCAAGTAAGTTTGAAACTTTCTCTTACTTTGAAAAGTTTGCTAAAAAGGTTTAAAATGAAAAAGGGTATGTTATCTCGAGTATAAGAATAGATCATGGAGGTGAATTTGAAAATCATGATTTTACAAAATTTTGTGATGAATCTGGTTTTCAACATGTATTCTCCTCTCCATATACTCCAGAGCAAAACGGAGTTGTGGAAAGGAAGAATAGATCTCTTCAAGAAATGGCTAGAACTATTTTAATAGAAAGCAATATGTCTTCACGTTTTTGGGCTGAAGCAGTTTCTACAGCATGTTATATTATTAATAGAGTTTTTCTAAGACCTATTCGGAAAAAACCCCTTATGAACTATTCAAAGAAAAGAAGCTTATTGTTTCATATTTTCATGTATTCGGATGTTTTATACTGAAAAATGCAAATGATCGAGTTGGTAAGTTTGAAGAAAAGTCAGATGAAGGCATCTTCCTTGGATATTCAACCACAAGCAAAGCATACAGAGTCTACAACAAGAAGACTCAAACAAAGTGGAAGAATCAATGAATGTTAAATTCCAAGACTTTATGCAAAATGAATCCACTGACTCATCTTGAAGAATCGAACCGCTCCAGACTCTACAAAGTCTAAATCTTAGGAAATAGCTCAGACTTTGAAGGACCATCAACAAGTGACTGTTGAAGATTCAAGTGAAGGAAGTGACCATCAATCGACAAATTAACCAAAGAACCGGAAACATAAGTCCCGGTCATCCCAAAGATCTTATTATTGGCGACATCAATGAAGGAATTCGCACAAGATCCAAAAGGCGCGAAGAGTCTAGTGCTGTGGCTCTTATTTCTGAAATAGAACCCAAAAGTATAGAAGAAGCTTTATCTGATGAAAGCTGGATTGAAGTTATGCAAGAAGAGCTCAGGCAATTCAAGATTAATGATGTCGGGAATTGACTCCTAAACCGAAAGGTAAGTCTCGTTATTGGAGCTAAATGGGTTTTCAGGAACAAGATGAACGAGAAAGGAAAAGTCATAAGAAACAAGGCAAGACTCGTGGCCAAGGGATACACACCAGAAGAAGGGATAGACTATGACGAGACTTACGCACCGGTAGCAAGGTTAGAAACAATTCGATTATTACTTGCTTTTGCTTGTTATAAGAATTTCAGGTTATTCCAAATGGATGTCAAAAGTACTTTCCTAAATGGATTCATCCATGAGGAAGTCTATGTGGAACAACCACCTGGGTTTGAAGACCCAAGGAAACCAGACTCAGTATTCAGACTCAAAAAGGCTTTATATGGCCTAAAACAAACACCTTGAGCTTGGTACGACAGACTGAATAAGTTTTTAATTGAAAATGGTTTTGTTAAAGGTAAAGTAGACACTACTCTTTTTATTAAAAGAGAAAGCAATAGTTTTCTACTTGTTCAAATATATGTCGATGATATTATTTTTGGATCATCTAATGAAAGTCTGTGTAAGAAATTCTCTAAGACTATGCAGGATGAATTTGAAATGAGCATGATGGGTGAGTTAATCTTCTTTCTTGGACTTCAAGTGAAACAACTAAAGAAAGGAACTTTTATTCATCAAGAAAAATATGCTAATGATATTGTAAAAAAGTTTGGACTGGACAATTGCAAAAAGGCCGATATACCAATGTCAAGTTCCTTGAAGATAGACAAAGATGAAGGAGGAAAGAAAGTCGACCAAAAGTTATACAGGAGTATCATCGGTTCACTTTTTTATCTTACTGCTTCTAGACCTAACATTCTGTTTAGTGTTTGCATTTGTGCTAGATTTCAAGCAGACCCTAAAGAATCTCATTTAAATGCTGCAAAGCGTATTATCAAATATATTGCATCAACTTCAAGCTTTGGTCTCTGGTATCCTAAAAGGGGAGACTTTACTCTTCTTGGATACTCAGACGCAGACTTAGCTGAATGCAGAGTTGATAGAAAGAGCACCTCTGGTACCTGTCAACTACTTGGAGGCAGGATAGTGTCTTGGTTTTCAAGGAAGCAAAGTACAAAAGAGCTCTCTCTGACAGTAAGCGTAATATGTAGCTCTCGGAAGTTGTTGTTCACAAATTCTGTGGATAAAACAACAACTAAGAGACTTTGGAATTGAAGATTCATGCACGGAGATTAAATGTGACAACACCAAAGGCAATCAATCTCACCAAAAATCCAATTCTTCACTTAAGAGCAAAGCATATAGAGATTCAACATCATTTCATTAGAGATCATGTTCAAAATGGAGAAATTACGATTCGGTTTGTTGACTCAAAGAACCAACGGCGGATATATTTACAAAGCCTTTGGAGAAAAATCAATTTGAAATTATACATTTCCGGACTCAACATTTTGAGGTTTGAAGAAGTTAAAGTCTAGAGACTCTCGAGACTCGAGATAAATAAGACTTTGACCTGCAAGACTTTGACTGTAAGTTATTCTCTCTCTAATCTCATCTTGAAAAGGTACGTTCATCAACCGTGTTTGATTATTGTTATCTCAACCGCTATCTTTAATTGACGAGATTATTGCAACGTTTCCTTTTGAAAAATGAGTTATTTTGAGATGACCATTTTTCGAAAAAGGCAGTTATTTTTTAAAAAGGCATATTTTCACTTTCCATTATGACGATTGATATCTCCTCCTTTCGACTGTCTTATATACAGTCGGTTTCTCTTCGCTTAACTCCAAAACCCTAAAAAGCACCAATCTTCCATTCCTATTTTCCTCTCTTATTTAATCTTCGAAAAAGTTGTCATCTTTCTTAGGAAAATCAAGTAAGGAATCTTTCAAAGACTAAGAAAGATGTCGTCTTCAAGAAAGTCTTCGAGGATCGCAAGCAGGGGACCACGGAGAATGAGTGAGGGGCCTACGCACTTCGATCTCACCTTTGAAGAAAAAGTGTCTCCAAATCAGCAGGAAGAGCCCACAACATTCTCAAAGAACGTCATTCTCCTCCATCTAGTCCTCAAAATGATGATCATCAACAAAATGAAGAAATCATTGAAGATGCAGATCCTGTAAGAGTTCAAAGGCCCTCTTTTTATTTATAAGTCGACCGTGCTTTAAAAGGACTGGTACTCCATTGAACTATGTTGATGATTTTCTTAAGGACAAAGGATATAGAAATGAATATATATTTTTGCGAAAAATGAAAAGTTTGGGAATTGCTCGTAAAGGGGTGGCAGAAGAAACCCTTGTGAATATCCCAAGTGATCCTCGTGATTGGGGATTTAATCCGGTAGATGGGAATGATGATGACAAATTATACAGCCAATTTCAACCGAGAATGGGAGTTGCGGCGGAAAATCGAGGAAAAGGGGAGAGTTGTTTAGATCGAAGGAAAGAAGGATCTATACTCAAAATTGCTGAAGCGTGGGGGTGATAAACCCTAGGAGTGTGGATTTTGATTTTCTGGATGCTGTGAATGTGAACTTGAGGAAAAGTTCGGTCATCTTCAACTTGAAAATTCTGCTCGACACCATAGAGGCCTATCCTCAACTAACGCATATTTCTATTCAAATCTTAGTTTCTTGGATGCGAATAGATTCTCTTTCAGTGTCAAAGATCAAGACTTTGTAGTGGATATGGATATGCTAGCAGATGTGTTAGGAGTTGAGAGAGGAAGATATCAACGGATCAAAGTTTCTATTGCTCGTACTACATTGGAACTTGTTAAGGACAGGAGAACAGAGGAAAATATTTCCTACTCAAGGATGAGTGCATTCAACATCTTGCTGCACAAGATTGTAATCAATTGCCTCGGACCGAAATCAACTTCCAAGACCGATGTTTCAAGTTCGGAGGCAAAGCCGATGTATGCCATCATCACCGGGAAAAGGTTTTCACTTCCTCACACCGTTATGTTCCACATGTATAGAGCAGTAATGAATGACAGAGGTCGACTTCCTTATTCAAGTCTTGTGACGAAGTTATTCAGACATCTGAACATTCAGCCTCCGCAAATTCTTTGTGCTCGATCTTGTGATCATATGGTGGTAGGACTGAAAATGGTGACTAAGATGCGTCTGAAGGAACTAAGCAAGACGTTGGAGAAATTCAAGGAGAAGACTCTAGTCAAATCTCATTAGATCTCTTCTGCAGGAAAAAGAAAAGGCAAGGAGCCCATGGATGCTCCATCCAAGAGAAGAAGAGCTCTCATCGTTGAGGATGAAGATGATGAGGAAAACATCACTATTTTTGCAATGGCATTGAAGAATATGAGTCGTTCTGTTCCAGAGAAAGACTCAGAACAACGGACAAAAGAAAGAGAAGAGAAAGAAGCAGAGGAAAAAGAAACGGAGGAAAGAGAAGAAGAAGAAGAAAGAGATGCTGAGAAAAAGAGAGTTGAAAAAGAAGAAGAAGAGAAAAGAGATCAAGAAGAAGGAGAACATGAGGAGCACTCTCCACCTGAAGGCATGAAAACAGGGGGAGACCAAGAGAAAAGAGGAATGTCCTCAAATCCTGCAACTAGTGAGGGAGTCAGTCAATCTCCAGCAGATCCAGAGGATATTTATGCCTCTCAATTTCCTGAGGAAGGTCATGATGTTTCATTGCCAAATCTGCGTGATTATGCTGATCTACCGTCGTCTGCATTTACTCCATCAGATCGTGCCGACGCTAGTACGCAGACCGACAATTCAACAGACTTTCGCAGAGTTATGGATATTCTCTTGAAGATGCAAGGTCAAATATATGCATTGGGATGCGAAGTTCAGAACTTGCAGAATGCATGTCAAGCTTCTTCGGGTTCATTGAATGATTAGATCCAAGCCCTTTCTCTTCAGATTCAGGTTAATGCTAAGGGTGAGAATGTTGCACAACTGAAGGAAAACTTGAAAAGGCTGGAAGGCATCATTCAGTCGATGGGAGATTTCCAGCTTGTTCGTGTTCCCAAGCATTCTTGACTCCACTCCATTTTCATCTCAACCTTTTTTATGCCGACAAAAGGGGAGAGATGCGAGATTTGAAAACTTTGAACTTAAATTTGTCGAACTTTTGGCTTATTTGGTTTGTGGTTTGTTTTGACTTGACTTGTGTGTCTGGATGTGGACTAAATTTGGGATTTGGATTTGACTGCTTATTATTAACTACTATTGATATCTTATGGATAGCTTTATTGCATACTAGACTAACCTATTTTCTGTGGTTGCAGATTCTAGTGTTATTCATTTAGCCATTTATCTCTATAATATATGCATATGTGTTTGAGAAATGTTTTGCAGGTCAAAGTTTTCCAAATCTACAGGAAAGTTTTGTCACCATCAAAAAGGGGGAGATTGTTGGAGAAATCCTCTTGAAGTGTTTTGAAGTTGACAAAACGTTTCCATCGCCTAGTCGAAGGCTTGCAGACTCTGCTATTTAAAGTCTGAAGACCTCCGGACAGCCAGACTCAAGACTCAAAGTCTATCCTCATTGGCAGTTTCTAATCCGTTGAAGAAAGGCTATCCAGAACTGGATGTTTCATTAAGGATGCGACCTTATTGACTGGAGAAGATTTCTTGGCTGGATATGACATGACGGAATCCTTTATTTGATCATAATTGATTCGAAGATTAAGGATCCGATGATTGACAAAGTATACTTGGAAGGTTCTACTTATGGAAACCGAGATCCTGATTGTATGGGCGAACATGATTGATGGGCTATCGACATGTTCCTTTAATAGCTCGAATGATCTTCCTAATTGATTCCGTCCAACGGGTAGATTGGAGGAATTCCTTTGGTAAATGCCAACGGGTATGATGTCATGAAGGAGTATATAAGGAAGACGTTCCTGTGACATCCTGAAATTCGACCCCGTTTCGATAAAGTGAAATGGGCATTTCGTCGACGTGCCTATGGCCCTTTTTCTCTGAGCTGATCACTCACGAGTTAACTAACCTATTGGGTGAAGCCGTTAAGGGATGTATCGCCGTAAAATCCCTAAAAGCTACCTAATTGGTTGGATTGAGCTAAAATCACGTCTGATCGATTTTTAACCACGAAATTGAACTCGATTTCGGGAATCGAATTTTAAGCGCGTCATAATTCTTATTTTTAGGATCTTGTCTCATCGCTCGTCAATTTATTGACGAGTCCGAAATTTCAATAAAGAAATTATCGGAAGGAAAATTGAAGCCTGAAAGGAATTAGAAAGGGAAAGAGAAATGAAATAAAATAAGTGGAAAGGTAATATTTTATTTCCCTCTCTCCCTCTCTCTTCTTTTCTTTATTCTCTTTATTTTCTCTTTTCTCTCTCTCTCCTTTCCCTTTTCCCTTCCCCCTCGTGCGAATTCTTTTTCCCCCACCGCCTATTCTCTCTCCCTTCCCTTTTGACCGGTCAATGCATATCCTCTCCCCTCTCTTCTCTCTCTCTCTCTTCTTCCTTCCCGCACATGATAGAACCAGCTTCTTCTTCTTCTTCCTTCTTGTCTCGTGCGAACCGGCCAACCAGAAGCGGGAGAAGCCGAGACAGCAGCCGGCCGCTGCCGTCACCGCCCGTGCACTTGCCTCGCTTGTCGCCAAGTCGTCGCCCCTGCCGCCCGCGCCCGCCAGCCCTCGTTTCCTCGCGCTTAGGCCTCCCCGTGCGTCTCTCGCCCTCGTTCCGTCTCGTCCGCCCACCGTGAGTGGCCGAGCAAGCCGCCGGAGCCGCCGTGTGGCCTCACCGAACCGCCTCTTGCTTTCCCGACCCCTTCTCCGCCCCTAACCATCTCTGTTTTCCCCTGTTTCGCAGCCAACCAGCAACCCACGAAATGGGTTTCCAGCGGCTTTAGGCTCGCTTTTGGGCCGTTTCCGGGCCCCGGATCCGCGAGTCGCTTTGGGAAGTTTTGTCCCTCCCGTCGCCGCCGTCGGATTGATCCGATTTGCGGGTGATTTGGTGAGTAATCTCACTAATCCAGGATTAGTTGGCTATTTATGCTTAAGGTTGGTTTAGATTTAATTAATTATGTTTAGGTTGTTAGATTAGAATAAATTAACAATTATTAGTCAACGTGATGCGATTTAGATAAATTGATTGCGCAATTAACAAGTAGACGTGGTCTACTATTTATTGGAACTATCTCGGAAATTTTCCGACCCCTAATTGGGCTTCAATTTGGCGATTCGGGCCTAAGTGTGATTTTTGGCATTTAATTATTATTTTTCGGAATTAAATTAATTATTTATTTATTTTCCGAAAATTCAACTGAGATGGTTCGGAACTGGAATTTTATGCCGATGACTGTGGTGAAGTCCGTTTATTTAATTGGGCGTTATTTTGAGCTAAATGGAATTTTTAATATTTATTAATTATTTTTTTTGGAAAATAAGATTTTGATGGCCGACGACCGGAATCCTGTGCTGATTGTCGTGGCACAGTCCGTTTATTTATTTGAGCTCTACGTTGTATGGAATTAAATAAATTGTGATATTTTAGAGATTTACTCTAAATTGATTGGAATTGATTGAGACCGAATTATGGATTGGTAAATGGCGTGGTTAAATTCTGCAATTGAGTGTTAAATTATGCAAATGGAGTGCTGATTGGATTCTTGGTATTTAAATTCCGAAATTTGTGGATTTTGATATTTATTCAGAAAATCCCGGGTGTCGGGTTTTAACACCGAAAATGGATTTTAGTACTATATCAAATAGTGGGGTTTGAAAAAGATAAGTATCGAGTCTTGGTTCGAATTGACCGTGTACCCACACACGACTATTTTCGGGATGTTTTTAATACGAAGGAAATAGGCCAGGATCACTATTTTAACGGAGGCATTTGAGTGCAAGGCACAGGGTCCTGGGCCGATATTGAGTGGTCGTGTGTTGGTTAAGAGAACCAGTCTCGAGCAATTATGCCGGACGTTACTAAATCCCTTTTCGGGTTACCCATGCATTAGGGTAGCGGGTCGCAGTAGATTCTGGACCTATGCCCCTTCGGGGAAGCCGTCTAATTGAGAGACGTTGCCGTGCTCACGGGGGAGACGACGCCGGCAATGCCGTAAGACCGCCAATAGAGTTGGCCGTACCCTTGAGGGGGTGTAATTAACAATTGGAACGCATGATGGTTGAGTTTGATGCGCCGGATTATGAGACAAAATTGTGTGACATGGAATGGGACGTGTCATAACGATTTGGCCCTATAACTGGACCCTTGTGATTTATTGAGTTGAGTGATGCGTTTCAATTGCTGGATGTATCGATTCTATACGTAATGTATGTGAATTGTACCGACTTGCAGTGGAATACGAGGCCAAGGTAAGTCATCTGCTCTATGCGTGTTTAGGCAGCCTGTAGTATAATGGTTTACTAATCGGGCTTAGTGGGGTAGAACTCGCTGAGACGTAGTCTCATCCCAGTATGGGGAAAAACATTTCAGGACTCCGTTGAGGAGCTGAGGAGGAGGAGTCTGAGAAGGAGAACTCGAAGGCGAACTTGAGGAAAATGATTTTTGGAAGAAGAAGATATTCGAAGGGGGTCTTGAGTACGACCCGGATGGATTGAGATTCCATCTTCTTTTGTGAACTTCAATTGATGTGAATAGAGTTTAGAGTAAAAAGTTGTGAAGCGCTTTGATTTGTGTTTTGCATAAAAGTTTGGTTATAAGTTTCAATATGAGAAATATGGCCATGCTTTTCTATCCCATTGTTTTATTGTCGGGGATTTTAATCGCTTCCGCATGTGCTTAAATAATGAAAAGGTCGGCGATACATAGTCCTGGGATATCGCATTATAAAATCGACCAAGAGTAGAAGGATGTGTGCGTGCCCGAGGATCGGGGCGTGACAGTTCCAGTTGTTCGAGTGAGGTGAACGATAGAAGAATTCCAAAGTCTGAAGCTCCTTGTTCTTAGTCAATTCATTTGTTGAGCGAAATCTTGTAAACAAAACGAGTCTATATTCGTGAGAAACCTTGAGGAAGTGTGGTAGAACATCTACACTTTGTGGAATCAAGGAAAAGTCTTGTCTTTGTAACTTCTCTTTTGTTCATAGTGAAATCCAGCCGGTGGGCTGTCGGTGCGGAAGAGTGGACGAGACTTGGAATAAGCCGAACCACTATAAACCTTGTATTCAATTTTCTCTTCCCTATTTTTTACTTTACTTTGATTGTATTTTATTAATCAGAAGAGAACTTCCTTTCTATCGTTTGCCTAGAATCGCTTCCGTATCTCGAGAAATTGTTTGTGCACCTATTCACCCCCTCTAGGTGCTTATACTAGCTATCTCAGTGGGGACACGACACCATCGCCATGAGCTACGTGGTGTTTCCCGCCGTGTCAGGCTCTTTCCCTTTCTTCTCTTGCGCAAAAAACGGTCGTAGCTTGCTGTTGGGTTTCCTTCTTGATGGAGACTGAGAGGGCGATGAAGTTTCGTTGAATTTTTGTAGACTGAGACCCAACAAGCATGAGCGCCAGAGTAGAAGCGAAGAAGTGACACCCAACAAGAGAGCGAGCGAGCGTCGGAGAGAGCGTAGACGAGGGAACCTGAAATTTTGAATTTACAAGAGGTATGAGAGAGAAAGGGAAGAGAAAGGGAAATATCTCTATCTCTCCGTAGCAGGTGTGCAGACTTATAATTAGGAGAAAATTTTTAAATAAGAAAGAGAAATTTTATATTTACTATGCAGAAACAGTGGTGGGGACCACTCGCTAACGCGGAGGCATATGAAACTTTGTGATTGGTAGGGGAGCACACTGACTTGACACTCTGGGACGCCTAATAGTTTCTCAGCGCAGAAGATTCCCACGATACAAAGGCAAATGCAAAATCAATAAATAATTTGAAAATAAAAGAAGAACCAAGATACTTCGAACTCGAGGCTGAGGGAGGAGTCCAGGAGTTTCGTTGATTTCACTACCCAGAAGCTGGTTTCACTCTCCTCTTGTTGTTCATCCTCCTTTCAGAGCCCAACCCGATTCTCTGGGAGACGCCATGATCGTGCTCTGGACCTCTCTGTTTCTACTTCTCTTCTCAGCTCTCGCCATCGCTCTCCACAAGCTATGGTGGACCCCGTGTCGCATCCAGAGGACGATGGCCTCACAAGGAATCAGAGGCCCTCCTTACAAGCTCTTCTATGGAAACACCCGGGAGATCTTCCAGTTCAAGAATGAAGCTTCGAGCAGACCCATGAACCTTTCTCACGACATCTTCCCTCGCGTCCAGCCTCACATCTCCACTTAGACTGGAACATACGGTGAGGTCGCGAAAATTCGTGTAATATTCGTCGTCTCGGAATTCCAATCTGTTTAATTTTACGTGGTTCCTGATCTGTGGGTGTTGTAGGGGCAAATTATCTGAGCTGGTATGGTCTTCTGCCTCGGCTGATTGTGACAGAGCCTGAGCTGATCAAAGAGGTGTTGAACAATAAAGACAAGGCCTTTCCGAAACCTGAAACTGAAGGGTTTGTCAAGAAGCTTTTGGGAGATGGGCTCGGGACGACGGAAGGCGAGAAATGGGCGAAGCAGCGTAAGTTGGCGAATTATGCTTTCCATGGGGATAGCTTGAAAGTACAATTTACATGTTCACCCAGGAAATGTTATCCAATGTTGTCTTTGATTACCAAAGATGGAATAGTAGAGATATGAATGAACACAATGAATGACTGAGTATTTGGAAACACGATGTTGCTTGAAAATTGTTGGCCCATACTGAAGAATTTAATTAATTTCATCAAATGTGTGCAAATGCAGGGTATGCTTCCAGCAATGGTAGATAGCGTCCACATGATGCTGGACAGATGGAAAAATCTACACGGCGATGAGATCGAGGTGTACCAAGAATTTACAGTATTGACTTCAGAAATAATTTCCAGAACTGCATTCGGGAGCAGCTATGTGGAAGGAAGAAATATCTTCGAGATGTTAAGGAAGTTGACCTCGATTGCGTCCAGAATGCTTTCAAAATACGATTTCCAGGAATCAGGTACTCTCTCTTCTTTCTATTTTTCAGTTTAATTGGTCTGATAAGCCAATTAGTTGGTTGTTAGCAGAATGTCAAACCAAAAGTATACAGAACTTGTCCGACAATATACTTTCGTCCAACAATATACTTACGCATTAGAATTTCTGTTCATTCTGGTGAACCGAGTTGATATGAGGGGATTTTGGCTACGTTTTTCAGTAAATTGTGGAAGACTAATGATGAACTTGAGTCCGAAAAGCTTGAGAATGGAATACGTGATGCCATGTTGGAGATAATTAGGAAAAGAGAAGAGAAGGTGAAAGCCGGAGAATTGGATGATTTGGGGAATGATTTTCTGGGACTGCTTGTGAAGGCTTCTCACAGTGATGATGAGAGTCGAAGAATTACAATTACTGATCTTGTTGACGAGTGCAAGACCTTCTACATTGCTGGGCTCGATACCTCAAATACCATGCTTACATGGACTGTCTTCCTTCTGGCGATTCACCCAGACTGGCAAGATGAAGTAAGAAAGGAAGTGCTCAACGCGTTCGGCAATCAGGATCCAGATCCTGATGGTATTGCGAAACTGAAAACGGTAATTTCTATTCTTCTCATTTAGTTCTAAAATGTTCCTTTATTGTTGTCATTTCTGCATGGCGAAACGATTTACATATTATGTGCTCTCTTTTCGCTATAGATGGGAATGATCATAAACGAGTCTCTGCGATTATATCCTCCAATTGTTGGTCTCATTAGGAAAGTTGGTACAAAAACTAGGCTTGGAAAGCTTGTTCTTCCTGCCAACATTGGCCTGTACATCCCGAATTTGAAGCTTCACCACGACCCTCAAATCTGGGGTGACGATGCACAGCTTTTCAAGCCGGAGAGATTCTCTGAAGGGTTGCTAAAGCCACCAACAACAATTTGGCGGCATTCTCCCTTTTGGCTTGGGACCTCGAACTTGTGTGGGTTTCAATTTCGCAACTGCGGAAGCGAAGATTGCTCTTTCGATGATTCTGCAGCGCTATACTTTTCTCTCTCCCTGCATACGTCCACTCACCTACTCAACTTCTCACGACCAGCCCACAACACGGAGTTCAGGTGATATTTCATGCACTGTAGTGTGGTGATGTATGTGCTTGCAGCAAGTTTGTACATTCAGAATCAGAAGACAGTTGAACTTGTCATTGGCTAGTATATGCAGTCATGTATTTTGGTGCATCCAGGTTTTTCTGCCCCGCAGTCATCACTGTGAATAACCAGGTTTCGAATGCTGAAATAAGATTGCATGCCAAAAGATAAAAAAGCAACGGATAATTGGTCGCAAACTGTGTACAACAGTATAACGTTATACATAGAGTAATCAATTTGCAAATCTGTTTTAGACAGTGATGTTCAAGGCCTTAGTTGGGTCTTTGTAAACGACCCGTTTTATTTACTTCTCGACTTAATAAACCGATTCCAAGCCCAAGATCAGTGTCCTCCTCCTCGCGTCCTCAAGTCCCACACCACCTGGCTGACGGTCATTCTCTTATGTCTGTTGAACCGGGCCGAGTACTACGGCCCAACACAACACCGCCCTCTCCTCACCCAAAGCCCCCAGAACCTCGTGCCCTTCTTGGAGCTCAAGATCTACTTCGGGCAACAGTTGCCCAACCTCGCCTCCCTCGTGTCCCAGATGCCCTCCCACCCACTAGCCTTAAGCTTCACTCCTGCGGTCGGTCAAGGACTCTGGGCGCAATTGGTATTAGTAATTTAAAACATACCGCCGTGTGAAAGCATCAAATAATGCTGGGAGCATGTATTTGTTTGGGTTTTTTTTATGAAACCCTCTTTGTGGGGCAAATTGACAGATAGATGTGCAAGAATATTATTGAAAGACTTGGCCCTGTGCTTGGCGACTTGCGATGTATATCATTGACTTCATTTTTAAACACCAGTCCAGATTCAGTGTTGGATCCAATACTAGATCCACGCTGCCCCGGACACGAACCACCCAATGAATATTTCAATAGGTTGCTTCGCTTAGTCCAAAATAGAGGTAGGCGGGCTACCTATTAATTGTTATTAAAGGACCAACGGGAACCTTCGAATATGCTGTTCAAAGTTGACATGAGACGGATGCTACTTCTATAGAAATTATAATATGCATTTCGCAAGACGAAAAAATATATTTTGGGTTAGATGAGTTACTTTATTGTGTTTTAGGATGTGCAAGTGTTCGACCGTTCAAGGCACTATATAGGTATACATTTATTGATGTATCTGTATATCTCGAACGTGATAGGGAACAAATTGGAGGACTGAGGATGTGTAGCTTCAATAGTTTGACGCATTGGAGGCGAACAAGAGCAATAAGTTATCGACTGGACAAGAGACCAAGTTGCACTTTAGGAAAGGCGAGGTCGGATATTGGGTCTAGTTGTGGATGAAGTTTCCAAGTGATATTGTATTTTATGTAGGTTTTTCTCTCGACAATTTGTTAGGACAATGTGAACACTAGAAAATGACTAACTTGTGATTTTATCAGCAAGTAGGAAGTTTAAGCAAAGTTTGATCAATACTATAAGTTGCCAAGATATAAAGCATTTGACAATTTAAAGATAATCGACTACTCACTAATGAAGTTATAAGTATTAGACATTTTAGAAATTATCGACAAGGGCCTTCACCAGTCAGTGAGAGTCATCGTCAACTATTGCAAATGTTTGCTGAGTGTTGAAGCTCGAAGACAAAGTTGATGGATCGACACAAGTACGTGGTTCCTGAATAGTTATGCCTATAATATTGGGATTAATAACTTCTTATTGATAATCATTGCTAAATGATAGATGATCGTGTCTAGAGTTTCTAACTTTTTATCAAATTTTTGCATATCAGATTAGGAGTTATGGAAGATTTAAATCAAAATTTTTTGTAAGTAGTTGCCGGTGGTTTATAAATACCTATGTTGTAATTTTTTCAAGAAATCGCCCAATCAATCACATAACATATATTCCTGCAAATTAACATTTATCCTCTTTATTCAGCGCACTTTATCATTCTCGCACCCTTTAAATTTCCAGTCTTTGCACTTTAACTACCTTTAATTTCACAACCATTTGCTTTCCTAGCCAAAATCAACAAATAGCCCATTGTTCCTAGATATATAGATCAATGTCATCCTTTCGAAATATTTCACTTTCTTGGTCAAAGAGATAGTCAACTGTAAGTTGTGCCTCTTTGCAAGATATTGCTCGAGAAAATAAATAAAAGAATGATACAGGACAAGGTTCATGTGCTAACGCCACATGCCAGGTATCTGTTTATCAATATTTCGAATTTGGAAAGTACATAAGCCTTAAGTTGTAAGCAAGTAAATAATTTCCAATTTGGAAAGTATTCATATAATATATATTCATTGATTTGGTATGCCAAATTTAATTGTCTTGCTCTTCATCTATCTTGCGTTTATTAAAAACTGCCGATAAACTTGCCACCCAAGATGCCAAATTTGCACTAGAGAGATAACCAAGGGAGAGGAGATTAAGGGCAACGACTATAAAATCGGCATGTTCAACATTTGATGGATCTAACGATGGATGAGGTTTGTAAAGACGTGATGTGTTCTACAGGTTTCTATTGACTAAACTTCATCTTGAAGTTTTGTTAATGGGTATTGTGCCTCTCTGCAAGACATTGCTCGAAAAGAGGTGAATGAATTATGAGACAAGGTCCACGTGCTAATGGCACATGCAGCTCGCTTATTCATCAAGATTTCGATTAAAAATTTAGCTAGGTTGCATTACTATATCTTTGAAATTTCACATAATACAACCCCTTCAAATAAAACAAGTTTCTTCTCTTGATCTTTACCGAGAATAAAATCATGTATTTTGCAAACGATATCTTTCTAGTTTGAATTTTTAAAGGAAAATGCCACTAAAAATCTCAAATTTTACTTAATGTGACATATTTATTTTAATTTTTTTTTTGTGATATTTAAAATATCAAACTTGTATTTATGTGATATATTTACTGAAAATTTTCTTTGTGACACAAAAAATCCCATATTTCACCTTTGTGATACATTTACTCCAAACTTTTCTCTATAGCATAAGAAAAACCTTTTTTTTTTTTTTATCAATGTGACACATTTATTTCAATTTTTTTTTCTATGATATCAAAATCCCAAACTATTTTCTATGACGCCAAATTTTTGGGATCCATGCACCACGTGCCCTACACGTTCACTACTTTGTGTCACCCGAATACGAGTTTGAGGTTTTTGGTGTTACAAGAAAAAAATTTGAGGTAAATATATCACACTATACAAGTTTGGAATAAATGTGTCACATAAGTACAAGTTTGGAGTTTTTGTATTACAAAAAAAAAATTAGGATAAATATATCAGAGTGAGCATAGTTTAGGATTTTTTTTTATGATTTTTACCTAATTTTTAGAGAGGAAAAATCAGTAAATGAAAATATCGAGCAATTAATGAAACTACCTTATATTTTAGTAGAAGGTTATATTAACTTGAAATAATGATTCCACCACTTTCAAAGGTCAGTAGATTATGAGCTGCTTTTCCGTTCGAGAAGGATCGATAAAACAAGGACTTTGCGACTTTCAAATTTAATAATACATTATGAACCCGTTTTCAATTTCACAAGTGGGTCCATTTACTTTAAAAAATAATAATCATTTTACACATTCAAATTGCATCGTATGTTATCAACGAATATTCGCCTCACAAGTGAGCGCATTTATTCCCCAGTAGCTTACAAATAGAATAATGATTTCACTTTTTCAAATTGCATATTTCATTATCCATAAAATTTCGATTCTACGAGTGGGCTTGTATATTGGTCGGACATACCGCCCAAATAATTACGTTATTATTTTCAAATCACATGGTAGATAATCAATTGCTTTAGGTTGCAAATTGAGTCCGTTTAATTATTTATAACTCATCAATGAAATTATATTTTTAACATTGCTAGATTCTATACGATTTCAATTCATTTTAAGAATCACAAATGGGCTCATATGTTCGTCTCATTTACCCCGGTTCATGTGGACCTCGCTGGAAATTACAAGATTTTGATGGCTTTCGGGGATTGGATGTGCATGCACCCTAATCATTTAATAATGGCTCGTCCTAAGCTCTTCCTTTCCTAGGCTGGATTCGACGAATCTGGACTGGCCAGCGACACATTGGTATTGCCTAAGCGTGATCAATTTTAGGATAGATATATCCCAACAAGAACTCAAACCTATCACGTTAAAGTTGGTTCCAATTTTTAAATCGGAAACTGAACAAGTTGGCTCCAGATTAGGTATGAAACTCGACCAATTAGTTTTAGGCTGATTCAGGTTCAACCTGAAAAGCCGGTCTACCTTTTCCCTATTCATTTTTTATTTCATTACTTAATTATATGCATATTTTTGGGATAAGAACATCACAAATGTCATAATTTTTGTATGACGCTACTTAAATATCATAACTTTTTTTCGATCACTCAATTAAAATGACTTTTAAAAAACATTCATTGAGTGTTGTAACATTTAAAATCCGTTCACCTAATTGTCAAAAATCGGTAAACATTTTTAAAATAATTGTATCGCTCAAGTGATTAATTGAAAAGTAATATGACACTCAACTAATAATAATAATAATAATAATAATAATAATAATAAATGATCTTAGGATGAGCACCGTACAAAAGTTGTGGCACCTGTGATATCCTTTTTCTCATATTTTTGTTAAAACTGTCACTCAAGAAACGATAATGAACAGTTTATGCTGAAATGTTTTGCCTCATTGTTTTTGCAAAAGTTTTTAACTAAGAGACTAATAGGGTTTGGTTTTGAAACGCTTGAAACCCGATTCTACTGCGAACAAGCCTTGATATCCGTTCAAAGCTAGTTCAATTTGAGAGCCAAAAACTGAACAGTTGAAGACTGGATAAAGCCGGTTCGGTTTGCTTCCAGTTCTTTTACTCGTCCTTAATGTGTTTTAATTAGTCTCTATCCCACGTTTTCTTCGAAATGGAGCCAAAATGTCGGACCAAAATGAACTTTCCAACATCCTCCCAACAAAGTTTATCATTTTCTGACCATGTCATCCCCCAGCTCATAGATTCCTCCGAAAGAAACAACAAATGCCTGATCAACATTTTTACTTCACAAGTATACCCTCTATTGTAATTTTCCCGTTTGCCATTTCCTTTCTTTATTTGCTCCCCAGAAAGAGCTATGCAATTAGTCATCTTCTTGAGCTCTCTGTTTCGGTTTCTGTTTCTGTTTCTGTTTCTGTTTATTGTTCTCTGTTCTCTTGCCAAGCTATTGCACAAGCTATGGTGGAACCCACTCAGAATACAGAGGATGATGGCCCAGCAGGGAATCACCGGCCCTCCCTACAGGTTCCTCCATGGAAGCACCAAGGAAACAATCAAGATGAATATGGAAGCCAGGAACACACCCATGAGCAATCTCTCTCACGACATATTCCCTAAGATTCAGCCTCAAATCAACACATGGATAGGCACATATGGTAAAAACTTAAAAGAAAAAAAAAACTTTGCTTTATTAGTGTCGTGAAATTTGATATTTGAGCTTTCGTGCAACTTTGTAGGGAGAAATTACTTGAGTTGGCTCGGACCTCAAGCACAACTAGTCATCACAGAGCCAGAGCTGGTTAAGGAGGTGCTGCTTAATAGAGATAAAACATACCCGAAAACAGGAAGCAAGGACTTCTCCAAGAAGCTTCTAGGAGATGGGCTTGCAAGCACACCTGGCGGCGAGAAATGGGCGAAGAAGCGTAAACTTGCCAACCGTGCTTTCCATGGGGAAAGTTTGAAGGTAGTTGGGCTCGATGGAAAAAGAGAATTGTGTGAGTTGAAGTTTTACTAATTATTTCTGGGAAAATTTGAATTTGCAGAATATGGTACCGGCAATGGTGGACAGTGTTCACACAATGCTAGGAAAATGGAAGAATCAAGAAGGAAAGAGATCGAGGTGTTTGGAGAGTTTAAGGTACTGACATCTGAAGTGATTTCAAGAACTGCGTTTGGAAGCAGCTTCGTCGAAGGAAGGAACATTTTTCAGATGTTGACAGGATTGAGCTTGTTAACATCCAGAAATGCTTTCACTATAAGGTTACCCGGACTAAGGTATCTAATATTTTCCAGGAAAAATTTGACTTGGCAATTTTTAGTATGTAGAAGCTAGGAAAATCCAGTAAGCATAGGCTACTATTCGATTGAACTTTAGATTTTTTTAATAGGACAATTCTAACGAAACTTTCCAGTTGAGTAAATGTATTTGAAGGAGGTAATTCTTTTTTTTTTTTTTTTTTAAATAACCATTCTTATTGCTATAACTACTGATGTAAGATCACACTTAGCAAGCTGCAAATTTCCGATGATGGTCAGACAACGACTTGTCATCGTGTAAATACAAACTTCAAGCCTCAATGGACTAACGAATTTTACATCTCAGAATCTGAGTTTCAGTTAGGCCTGAAAAACTATGGAATTTGTTCTGAATCCTGCTGACAGTAAGCTTTGGAAGACAGTGGATGAAGTCGAAGCAGAGAAACTTGAGAAAGGCATACGCAATTCCATCGTACAGATGATCAAGAGAAGAGAGAAGAAGGTGATGGCTGGTGAAGTGGATGGCTTTGGGGATGATTTCCTAGGACAGCTTGTGAAGGCTTTGCACTATGTGGACAAAAGCAAAAAAATCACGGTTGATAATCTGGTGGACGAGTGCAAGACATTCTACGTTGCTGGACAAGAAACTGCCAATTCATTGATGGCATGGATGTTATTCCTCCTAGCGATTTATCCAGAGTGGCAAGAGGAAGCAAGAATGGAGGTTCTTAATGTATTTGGGAATAAAGACCCTGATTTTGATGGACTTGGAAAACTAAAGAAGGTATAGAAAACGATTTGAGTCTTGGTCTCGGTCGACCTTTTTCAGTTCACTTGAATTCTAAGTTAGACATGATGCCTCACTAATTATGTTTCCCTTTTCATGTGTAGATTAGCATGATCATAAATGAAACTCTGCGGTTGTACCCTCCTTTAGTTGGTTTGAATCGAAAAGTTGGCAAGAAACAAAGGTTAGGGAGGCTTGTTCTTCCTGCTGATATTCAAATCTTTGTACCAATTCCTAAGCTTCACAGTGACCCTGAAATCTGGGGGGCAGATGTGCATCAATTCAAACCAGAGCGATTCTCAGAAGGTGTAGCTAAAGCTACCAACAACAATGCGGTCGTGTTCATCCCCTTCGGCTTTGGACGTCGATCTTGCGTTGGGATGAGCTTCGTGATGACTGAAGCGAAAGTCGCCCTTTCAATGATCCTCCAACGCTTCACCTTTGAATTGTCCCCAGCGTATATCCACTGCCCAGTTTATAATTTCATGAACCGCCCGCAACATGGACTTCAAATCATATTTCATCCTCTTCAGTAATTCATCACCACATGATGTTCAGTTGCAAATGTCAATTTGACAAAGGCTTGTAAAATTCTTGTTTCCAGAGGCTTGTGATATTTGTAAAGGTATAAAGACATCTTTCTCTTAATATCCATTATACATTCTCCGTGTATAGTCTATATGGTTTGCCAAGATTCTTCATGGTGTAGAATACTGTGTCCTGGTTCTTGTAAGTCATCAATTTTTAGGCATGCACCTTTCACGTAACCTGCTCTATAGACTATGTAAATCAAGTTTATCTCAACCACTGATGACATGAGCTCCATGATATGACCACATAATTAATGGTTTAGATGATAAAGAGACTGCAGCTAGTCCCTCATGAGAGAGAGAGAGAGAGAGAGAGAAAGAGAGAGAGAGAGATGAATTAGCAGGCAACGATGGTGATGACGAACGTAGTGCGTTCAGGCCACCGCAGGTTGGCAAAGTCAATGACAGTGTCGTGAAGAAGGCGGCAATAGAACACTATTTGCTCGAGGAAGAAGAATGGAGAAAAGGGAAAACGTAAGCTAAATAATAATTAGTTTAAGATGTGAATTTATCATGGGGTTTCAATTCATAAAAGATTCAATATTGATGATGTCAATGTTCATAAAAAAAAATGGGGGTCGGTGTTATAGATGAAGCCAAATATTTGTTTTTTAGGGGTTTTTTTGTTTTTTCTATCAGATTTTGCTTTTAGATTAAAAGTGATACCTTTATATTAGCGATAGCAAGACTCTAGCTGTCAAGACGCTAAAAAAAGAAATAGAGGCAAGAAAAAGAGAGAAGAAAAAAGTGAGTTTTTTTTCTTGATGGGGCTTCTCAATCTCTTTGCGCCATGATCTTGAGAGAAGATATCGTTGTATTCCAACTTTTTTCGAAGTCTAGTGGATTCACAGAGTGCCTCCGTGCAGAGATGTAGCCTAGGTTTGGGTGAACTTCGATAACAAATTTTCTGGCGTGTTCATCTGATTCTGTTATTTTATTATTATATTATGCTTGGTGAATTGTTTGCGAGTGTTATTTTTCTAAAATCGTCGTGCGATTTCGTGAAAACTGGTATCAGAGCTTGGGTTGGCTAATCGAGAACATCGAGGGTTTTTCGGTGACTTTCGATTGAAAGCAAACATGATGGCAGAAGATAAAATCAGAATCAATAAGTTCAATGGAGAGGATTTCAGATGGTGGAAACTACAAATGGAGGATTATCTTTATCAAAAAGATCTCTATGCACCACTTGAGGGTTGGAAACCCGAGATGGCGGAAGTGGATCCGACCGCAGAAGCCGGATGAAAAATTCTTGATCGAAAGGCATTAGGTGCGATTCGTCTAGGGTTGACGAAAAAGACAAGGTACCACATTGCGAAAGCAAAAACTGTAAAAGAAGCCATGGATATTCTAACGAATATTTATGAAAAGCCGTCCACATCAAATCAGGTATTTTTGTTGAAGAAACTGGTTAATATGAAGTTATCTGATAGAAGTTCTGTGGCAGAGCATATTAATAGTTTCACGCAAGTTATGGGTCAATCGAAATCCGCAGGCATAAATTTAGATATGAAGCTTCAAGGTTTATTATTTTTATGTTTTCTTCCAGAAAGCTACAATACCGCAGTGCAGGGAATTTTGAGCATCATGAAGGATGATTTAACTCTTGATGATGCTGTGAGTAGTATCATGGATAAAGAGATGAGAAGGAAAGTCTCAGGTGGAGATAATTTTTTTGCATCTACATCTTCAACAGCACTCGTAGTGGAGAACCGTGGAAGAAGTAAAAGTAGAGGAAATTTCAGTGGGTGTGGCAGATCACAATCAAGGGGTAAGAGACAGGTTGCAAAAGATGAGTGTTGGTTTTGTCACAAAACCTGACACCGGAGGTTTCGGTGTGAAACCTACAAAAAGAAGCAGCAAGATGATAATCAGGGAGCTAATGTGGTTAGCGATGAATCTTTGCTAGATAACTTGTGTTTGTCTGTAGGGTTTAACTTGACGATAGATCAATAGTTTATTGATTCTGATGCTTCTTTTCATTGCACCTTGTAAAGAGACGTATTTGATGATTATGCCAGTGGAGATTTCGGACAAGTGGTTGTGGGAAACGACCACATGTGTCCCATTGTTGGGAAAGGAACCATGACTGTGAACATCTTAGGTGGAGGACGTCTAGTTTTGCGTGAAGCTAGGCATATTCCAGAATTAAAGAAAAATCTGATTTTAACTAGTAAACTTGACGAAAAAGGTTTGGTAATAACCTTTGGATACGAAGAGTGGAAGATAACCTCAGGGGCAAGAGTAGTAGCAAAGGGAAAGCGTACAGGTACACTTTACCTTCTCCAATGAGACAATATCATTGATATGATTGCAACTACAATGGTTACAGGTAATTTGTCTACTCTTTGGCATTATCGTTTGGGACATCTTGGTGAAAAAGGTGTAAAGTAGTTACACTTGAGGAAATTACTTCCAGGTTTGCAAAAGTTGAGTTAAATTTTTGTGAGAGTTGCATTTATGAAAACATAAGGCTGTTAGTTTTCAATTGAATGGGCGACGAAATAAACACTAGAAGCTAGAGTTGGTTCATACTGATGTATGAGGACCTGCTCTGGAACTCTCTTATGGTGGTAAGAGATATTTTGTCACATTCTTTGATGATGCGACAAGGAAGACTTGAGTCTATGCTCTTAAAGAAAAATTAGAAGTATTCGAGATGTTTAGAATGTGGAAGACCATGGTAGAAAAAGAGACAGGTTATCAGATTAAAGCTCTGACATTTGATAATGGTGGAGAATACACAAGTAAGGAATTTGCAGAATATTTGAGTCGAGAAGGCATACATGGGCTAAAGACTATTCCTAGAACTCCTCAAGAGAATGGTGTAACTGAAAGAATGAACAGAACTATTCTAGAATGTGCGGGATGCATGAGACTACACGCGGGTCTTCCGCTATACTTATGGGCTGCCACAGTTGATGCAGCTGTTTATCTTATCAATAGAAGTCCATCTAGTGCGTTGAATGGAGAAATACTACAAGAATGGTGGTCAGGTAAAAAGATTAATTTTTCTCATCTAAAGGTGTTTGGTTGTATTGCATATGCTTTGATTGACAAGGAGGATAGAAAAAAGCTTGATGCTAAGTCCCAGAAGTGCGTCTTTATCAGATACGGTGGCAACGAGTATGGTTATAAGCTTTGGGATTATGAGAATAACAAAGTCATCCACAGTCGCAATGTGGTATTCCATGAAGAAAAGATGTACAAAAATCGTCAGACAGAGCATGAGAAGGTAGTAGAACTAGAGTATGTTGAATTAGACACAAGACCCGTGAAGATGTTTCAAGTATATCAAAGTGCACTTGAAAGAGAGGTTCAAGATGAGCCTATTATCAGTGAAGAGGTAGTTCAAGAGGAACGCAATGATTCGGAGCAGACTAACAACCCTAAAGTACTTATCTTGAGGAGGTCTACACGTGTGAGAAAGCCAAAGGTAATTTTTCATCAATCAGTTAATATTGTTCTAAACCATGTCTTATATACATATTTAGGAGAACTGGAGACTTATGATGAGGCAAAGGCAGACTCGTCTCACTTGCAGTGGGAGTGTGCTATGAAAGACGAGATGAGCTCGTTACTTCAGAACAAAACTTGGGAGTTGACCAAGTTGTCCACAGGTAAAAAAGTTTTATTAAACAAATGGGCGTACAAGATTAAGAATGAAGGAGATGGTAGTATTAAATACAAGGCGAGACTTGTAGTCAAGGGTTTTTCTTAAAAAGAAGGGATCAACTACTCTGAGATATTTTCACTTGTAGTGAAAATGACATCAATTAGAGTTCTGCTGAGTATAGTTGTAGTGGAGGATCTTCATCTTGAGCAATTTGACATAAAAACAACATTTTTACACAGTGACTTAGATGAAGAATTATACATGGCACAACCTAAGTGTTTTGAAGTCAAAGGTAAGGAGCACATGGCATGTCGCTTGAAGAAAAGCTTGTGATACATGTAAATCGGTTGGTGTTCGCGTCAATAATATCCAATCAAAATTAATCAAAAAGACTGAATTGACACTAGGTCAAATAATTTAGGACTAATTAGCACTTGGTCAAAAGATTTATAACTAAATTAGCACCACTAAAAGGTTTAGAACTAAATTGGTATCAATGAAATAGGTTTAGGACATCTCTGACACTTTTTTCCCACATAACAAAATTATACTCTAAATTTACAGAATCCTTCATTTTTTATTCAATTAAATCATAACTTGAATTATTCCAATAGCTTTTACGGTGAAAGAATCTAGTCCAAAGATGTGTAATCAATAGTTCATTGTGTGAATGACAATAAAAAAGAATATGATATCTCAAGTTCTACATGGATTCTTCGTTCTCATCCGACCATCGTGTTCGTGACTACCGCAATCATTTCCGAAATTGATGGTGGGTTCGAATTTGAAGTAGATGTTCCCTTTGTGTCTTCGTTTCAATCCCACTTGGTTCGTTTCACTGTATGTTTATATTCCCTTGTTTTCTTATAAAATCCAGAGTAGTTCGACAGAAATTCCTTTTGCATGTGGGGCCTTGGTATATCGGCGACTTTAGCTGACTATATATCACAGCGCGATCCAAGTTAGCTTGCTCCTACTTTCTTTAAATGCTATCCTATCTGAGTAATGGACTTGGAAGAACATAGTGACTCCGATCGCCTAGCAGCTCTCTGTTCAAGATTGGGTAGACTTACAACATAGAAGGAAATAGATTTCGTGATGAAGAACCCTCACCTGCAAAATTGGCGGAATGTAGCTTAATTTTGGTGTGCAGAATTCTGTCAAACCCTACTGTAAATATCCTTGCGTTCCAAAGTACAATTAAGAAAGCATGGAGGATTGACCAAGTTGAAATTTCACAACGTGAAGATGGCCTCTACGTAGCTAAATTCCATTCTGTTGCCGATAAACATCGTGTTCTTGATGGAGGTCCTTGGCTTTTTTCGGGTCACCTAGTGATCTTAAAGCCATGGCAATCTAATACTCCCTTGCATTGTTATGATTTCTCAAGTTGTGCTTTTTGGGTACAAATATTTGGTCTACCTTTGGAAGGGACTACTGAAAAGATGATTATCAAGGCAATGCAAGATATTGGTCGGGTAATAGAACTGCGAGTTAATACTAAAGAGGGAATGACTTCACGGACTGCTAGGGCGAGGGTTGAACTGAAACTACAAGAACCCTTAAGGACAGGTAAATTGATTCGTATAGAGGGGAAATTATTCTGGATTGACTTTCACTATGAACGACTTTCCCATTTCTGTTACTCTTGCAGAAGATTAGGCCATTATGCTATGTACTGCAAAGAGATCCCCTATGATTAGTCAAAATTTGAAGGAAGGGATACTATAGCCTATGGTCCATGACTTAAAGCTGAAGTTAAAGCAGCTAGTCCTTACTGGCAAACATTTTATAACCCTCCAAACTTCTTGGATCAGTCATAAGATAGTATACCTAAGATGCCTCATTCCCAACTTTCGATTATCCCTCTTTTGCCCCCACCAATCGCTATTGGTGCAGCAACAGTGGCTAGACCAGCACTTCCTTCAGATCATGGAGTTAAAGCATCTGCACATCAGGAAAATCAAGAGCCGATCATGGAAGGGACCCATATTCATAAAGCACTCATTCTTGCAACAGCTAAAATGAAGGGGATTCAATCATCAACTATGGATTTCAAACAATACAAGAAAACAAAGAGTTCCAGACTGCCACCAAAGGTGGGTGTGGCTAAAAAATAGAAACGCTATTTGCCATATGACACAAAAGGTGTAATTTTGCATGACCTGGATGATGAAAAATTACTGGGTACCCCTGTGCGCGAAGCAGGGGAAGCTGACACTTGGGCTATGGTGGCTGGCCTTCAACAGCCACCACCTCACAAATAAAGCTCTTATGTTGGAACTATCAGGGTTTGGGCAATTCCCTGATAGTTCAAGCTCTTAAGGCCATGACAGCCAAGGAAAAGCCCAATATAGTTTTCTTAATGGAAACAAAAAAATAATGAAGTGAAGATTTCTAGTATTTAGCATAGTCTATAGTTCCAAAATGCTCATGTTTTCAACCCTATTGGAATAGCGGGAGGTTCGGCAGTATTTTGGAGTACTCAGGTCTCTCTTGAAGTGCTTCATTCAACGAAGGATTATCTTGATATGACTTATAAGGAAGTTCGGGAAAATCATACTATTTGTCTAACCTGTATTCATGCTCCAATAGATTATCATCTTAGACAAATTTTGTGGGATGAACTAAGAGTGATAAGCTTGGCTAATGTGCTACCTTGGATATGTGTGGGAGATTTTAATGAAGTACTCTATCCGTGGGAAAAGGTTAGGAAAAGGCCGGCTGTTCATTATCGCATGATGTCTTTCCGACAGTTTCTAAATGACTGTACCCTTATGGAATTAGTGAGCAAAGGATGTAAGTTCACTTGGATGAACAACCGAGAGGGCGATGAACTGGTGAAGGAATGATTGGACAGAGCACTGTGTACGATGGATTGGAGACTTCTATATCCTAATGTTGATGTTTTTGCATTGCCTACTGTAGGTTCTGACCACGGTCCCTTGATCATTAATACTTCAGCAAATTATAGAAGACGTGTGAAGAACTTTGTTTATGAGTCTTATTGGAATGATGATGAAGAGTGCCGAGGAGTAATATTTGATGCTTGGAATTCGGTGCAGATGCCAGGTTTGGACTTCTATTCTAAATTGAAGAAAGTCTCTCTACCATTAACCAAGTGGAATCGATCAAAATTTACTCGGGGTGATCTTAAAGTCCAGGCATTGCAGCAACGACTATAGGACATTATTAACCAGCCACATCGTTCTTGTAATGGACATGAAACAAATCAGATTAAAGAGGAATTACGGCGGACTTGGCAACAAGAAGAGCAATACTGGGCTATGCACTTGAGGATTCAATTGCTTAGGTGGGGAGATAAAAATACAAAATATTTTCATGCTGCCACTCTTCAAAGAAGACAAAAAAAACCGCATTTGTATGTTGCAGGATGATAACCAGAGGTGGATTTGTGATCCTGAAACCCTGAAAACTATGGCATCCAACTTTTATTCTAGATTATATACGATGGTGGGGTATCGGAATTATGAACCTATTCTGGCTCAATGTCCGCAGGTTGTAACTATAGAAATGAATGATAAGTTGCTAGAAATGATTACAATAGAGGAGGTTCGGCTAGCCACTTTTTAGTTGGGCAAAACAAAGGCTCTTGGCCTTGATGGTTTTAATGGATTATTTTTCTAAAATCATTGGGAAGTTATAAAGGCAGATCTCTTCTTACTTATACAGAATTTCTTTCAATCAGGACGGCTGCCTACTAATCTGAACCGGACTATTCTTGCTTTGGTTCCCAAGATGCCTCATTCAAAGAGACTGGACCAATACATACCGATTAGCCTATGCAACTTTGCTTATAAAGTCATATCTAAGGTACTAGCTAATCGCTTAAAACTTTGGTTACCTGATTTGATCTCCATGGAACAATTGGCTTTTGTAAAAGGCCGACAGATTCAAGACAATATACTAATTGTTCAAGAAGTATTGCACCAATTTAAGACCCGGAGGCGAAAGCAAAATTTTAACGCAATCCTCAAGACCGACATGCAAAAGGCATATGACAGAGTTGAATGGGATTTCCTCAGAGACTATTTTCTTAAATTGGGTTTCCATCCAAGGTGGGTCAATATGATTCTACACCGCATAACCACAAAGTGTCTTATAATGTGAGCTTTAATGGCGAGCTACTTCCTTTTTTCTCCCCAACTCGTGACCTCAGACAAGGTGACCCTTTGTCCCCATACATCTTTATTTTAATAGCAGATGTTTTATCAACTTTGATTACTCAAGCAGTCAATATGGGTCATATTAAGGGTATCAAGCTCAATAGATGGTGTCCTATCTTGTCTCATTTATTTTTTGCAGACGATGCTATATTTTTCCTTGATGCTAACCTTCAGGAATGCCAGAATATTGCTAATATTATAAATCAGTATTGTATGGCCATGAGACAGACTTTGAATCGAAACTAATCGGGGATTATCTTCAACAAAGATTGTCCTATTAGCTTACAAGAAAATCTATCGTCCGAGCTTCGAATTTCGGTGCTAACTTGATATGGAAAGTATCCGAGAATTCTTATTAAATCTGTCATTCAGTCTCTTCCTCATAATAAATGTTGATCTTTAAAATTCATGTGTCTCTTTGTAAACATATAGAAAAGAGCATTGCTCACTTCTAGTGGAAGAATGATAAGAACAAAGCAGGGATACACTGGAAGAAGTGGGATATTCTTAAGAGGAGGAAAGACAATGGCTATCTAGGATTTCGCGATCTTCTTGAATTTAACAGAGCTATGCTTGGCAAACAACCATGGCGTTTACTTCAATAGCCTCAAGCTTTATGGAGTAAGGTTTTTGAGGGTCTTTACTTTAGGGCTACCGATTTCCAAGGGGCGACCAAAGGAGCTAGACCATCTTGGGGATGGCAGAGTTTACTAGTGGGCCGGGATGCTATTTTACTTAATGTTAGCTAGTCAATGGGTAATGGCAGAAATATCATAATTCGAGAGGACCGATGGTTACCAAGAGGAATTCTTGGTGGCCGAGCGATTAGAGATGAACCCAAACTGGTGGCAGATCTCATCGATCCCATCCACAACAACTAGAACACATCTTTGCTTTCAAGATTTTTCGACAATCAGATTATTGCAGAAATTCAAACCATTCCAGTTCGACCTAATTTTACTGAAGATAAACTAGTCTAGACAACTTCACAGGACGGACGATATACTGTGAAGAGTAACTATCATGTTTTGTCTACTGTCAATAGCAACAGAAACAATTTTACAGCATCAACATCATATCAGTATCCTAGGCTACTATGGAAAAACATTTGGGCCATGCAAATAGCTCTGAAACTCCGAATATTTCTATGGTCGGTATGTCAAAATGCTATTGCATCTAGAGACAACCTGTTCCAGAGACATATCATCTCAGATCCATATCGACGTTCAGACTATTTCGATCACTCGCTTAGAAGAATGGTTAGTAGAAAAGGCAATTTCAAAGAGTCACTTACCTAATCTGGAGCTAATTGCCAATGTTCTCTAGCAAATTTGGAAACCGAGAAATGGATTCATTTTCGTGGCCATCGTCTCGACTCGATCTTAGCAGTGGGAAACGCCATCACACAGTCTTGACTTTATCAAACTAGCAACCCTTCCTTTTCGAAAAGATCTACACCACAACAAAACCAATATTGGATTTGGAAACCACCAGATCTAGGTACTCTGAAATGCAATATTGATGCATCTTTCAAACCAGGCGAAATACATGGAACGATGGCTTCTATATGCAGAGATCAGCATGGAAGACTTACTGATGTTTACACCATGCGATTTCTTGTTGCTTCGGCTTTGAGTGCAGAGTTTCAGGCTCTCACTTCTGCGCTCGGTCATTTGCTGCATCAAGGGCTTGATCATGCATCAATCGTACTTGAATCGGACTGTAGCATCGTCGTTGCGGCTGTCAAGGGTGAAGGATCGCCACCATGGGAGGTTTGGGCTCTGCTTCAGGAGGCTATCGCTTTACTTTCCCACTTCCCTAACCTGAGTGTTCGGTTCTGCAAACGTGAGGCCAACACAGTGGCTGATTGGGCTGCAAAGGCCCAACTTTCAAACACTTTGGCCTAAGATTGGAATATCTTTCCGCCTTATATGTTGCTAGATCTTGTCTATGCCAATGCTTTAGCGTCTCAATGTAAGTTTTCGAAGTTATAATACTAACTCTATTTTCGACCCAAAAAAAAAAAAGTTCTACTTGGATGGAGAGAGGTCATGTTGAGCGTCTCATAAGTTGACAATCACCCTCATATGGTCACCACTTTATGTGGTTATTCAAAATACTCTCTTAGAGGGCTTAGGCCAAGTAGATCAGTCCAGACTTTTACAGATGTTATCGCAAGGATGACCCTCTCCAATAGACATACCGTTTCGTGAATAGGCCAAGCCCATACCCGGTTCTGTTTCGATCATGAAGTGTGCTTCGGTTTCAATCGTGCAAACCAGATGTATGATTGCTTTTGGCTCCCGGTATGACTCGCCAAATGACATTTACTTTATTAATATGCCAAAAAAAATATTTCATTATGTTTGTCGGTGAGGAAGAGTGCGTACCCACTTAAGCGCTTTTAATCATTGTCAGTTGAGATATTATGTATTTTATACTATACATATCGACTCGATATATAGATTTAATTGATCGATGAAAATGAGGACACAAGTGTAGGACAGAGAGAGTATATTATATGTTATCTTGAGCGGAGGTTAGGATTTGACGTTCAGGTCTATCGGCATTTCAAGCCAACCAGTCTTGATCGCTCAGTGGTCTTCTCTCATCTTGTTCTCGAAGCGAGGACATTTTATAAGACAAATCAGATAAAATTTACATATACACGTTCGGTTTTTTAGGCCTCATGCATGCAATATAAGGCAGGTGATGGTAATGCCTCGATCTGATATGATAATTAGAATACCGCGTAAAATTTACTTTTGAACAGCCAAAACAATAGATAATGTCTACATATATGAATATCTTTATTCTGTAGGCATAAACGAGCAAAAAAAAAATAAAAATAAAACATCTGGTCTTAATGCTTTGTGTTTTGTCGGTGTCTTCACTTAAATGTATTAGATGCACGCCAAATGATTTATCGATTCGATATTGCAAGCCTAACTGATTTTTTTTTCTATCCTTGCCTGACCAAGACCTCTAGTTTGAGGATTAACAATATGGACATAACCCACAAGCAAAATTAACTAAAAAGATGCGTGTGATGTCAAATTTCGATTGAATTTTCCAACCAGAGATAGAGGAAATGACGCGCTCCCAACTAAACGATTTGCTTTTAGGTGCACACACAGAATGCATGCTGTTGAGAAAACTCCAATCAGATTTTGAAATTGAGAAAACTTTTTTTATTCTCGTTCTTATTCTTATTCTGAAGAATAGTAGACTTCTGAAGTTATATCGCAGACTCTTGTAAAATTTTATTCATTCCAGAAGTCTTTCCACTTTGATGCAATCCAACCAAGTCCAGAATGAAGATATAATCAGATTTAGATTTATTGATCTTGCGACAAGGATTTAGTATGAACATAATAGGGATTTATTCTTTAATATCTAGCTCTCTAGTGAATCTCACTTACCTTTTTTAAATACATTGATGAATCAATCACAAATTGATGAAATCAATCTTGAAGACAAGTTCTTTTTTGGGAAGCATCTACTTATGGAAACCTAGATTCCGATTGTATATGCGACCAGAATCAACGGATTTTGATCTCAATCTTTAAACGTCTACAAGATTTTCTTAATCGATTATGTCAAACGGATTGATTGGAAAATTTTCCTTTGAAAAACACTAACAACTAGTGAGGCATGGAGGAGTATTTAAGGAGGTCATTCAGTCTATTAGAGATAGTACGTGAAAATTGAAATTCCAAAGTGTGAAGCCTTTCCAACCACTTGTTCTTCAACAACAGTTCTTCCAAATTGTATTCAAGAGAGAAAATCATAAAAAGAGTGACTTAGTGAGGGAAATGAATCTTCCACTGAGTGTTTGCACTCGGAATATTGTACTTCTCTATTGATACTTCAAAGTGAATTCCAAATAGAAGGCTGCCAATGTGCGAGAGTTGACATATACTTAATTTAAGCCAAACCACTATAAATCTCGTATACAATTTTTTTCTTCTTTTAACTATTTTTAGTTTTATACGTTGCACATTTTCAAGTATCACAAAAATCTATTTCATCTCTTATCTGATTTTGAATTTTCACCGGAAGTCTAGTGGCTCGTTTATCGACTCTAACCCTTATCCAGATTTTCCTCACAACTTATTTTATTCCACATTTATTTATCAATATTTATTTTAAACACTACTCACATCTCCTCTAGGTGTTCGTACTAGCATTTTCACATGTCGCATTAATGTTAGTTTGGATTAGTTAATATCGAGAACACAAAGATTGATCTCTAAAATGGATCTATACAATGAAATAGTAAATGTAAATAAAATTTAAATAAAGGGACATTCCAGCATCCAATAAATGTTTTATAACATAACTTTATAAAAATCAAATAAATCTTGGCATTATTTAATTCTCACCTACCACGTGGGTTATATGAAAGCATTAATGGCGCCGGGAGTATCAAAAGTTTGAATGCAAAGTTGTTTATAGAAAAATGTAGACAACATTTAATATGCAAACAATTTGATAAACCCAATACCATTTTCATGAAAGTATTCCTTTTTTTAGTTTTTTTAGATCTTATCCCAGCGACGATCTTTCCCTTTAAAGAGGCCTCCATATTGTGCCGACAAACATCAACTAACCCTTTCCTAATCGAGCTCCATAGCTAGCTAGCAAGAATAATCCTTCACTCCTGCTGTCCACCTGCTCCTCCCCCTGCTCCTCCTCCTCCTCCTCCTCCACCCCACCACTACCAGCACCACCACCGTCACCACCATGCAAGCCTCTCAACCTCCTCGTCCTTCCCATGCAATATACTGGCGAGATGATGACATGCCACAAGCATGCAAAGACTTGGTATCCTCTCTCCCTTCTGAAGAAGATTGGATCGCAACTTCTCTCTGCTTGTACCAGGGCTTCTGGTTCCCCACTTGGCTCTTCAAAGGCGTCCTCGCTTGCCAAAACCACTTCCAAGCTCAACCCTCTGACATCCTCCTCGTCACCAAACTGAAATCCGGCACCACCTGGCTAAAGGCCATCCTCTTTGCTCTCTTGAACCGTGCCAAGTACTCTGACTCTGACTCACAACGACGCCACCCTCTCCTAACCCAAAACCCCCACGATCTTGTGCCCTTCTTGGAGCTCAAGCTCTATCTTGAGCAAGAAAATCCCAATCTCACTGCTTTCGAGTCCCCGAGGCTCTTCGCCACCCACTTGCCCTATTCCTCACTTCCAGGGTCGGTGAGGGACTCCAGGTGCAAGCTAGTTTACCTGTGTAGGAACCCTAAGGACATGTTCATCTCGCTGTGGCACTTCGTCAACAAGCTGAGGCCCGAAGGGAAGGGCCAGACTCCGCTCCCAAAGTGCCTTGACAAGTTCTGTCAAGGACTGAGCCCCTACGGGCCTTACTGGGACCATGTGCTGGGTTTCCACAAGGCGAGCTTGGAGATGCCTGAGCTGGTGTTTTTCTTGATGTACGAGGAGATGAAAGAGGACCCGCGTGTTCATGTGAGTAGGTTGGCTGATTTCTTGGGGTGTCCATTCAGAGATGAAGAACTGAGAGACGGGACTGTGGATGGAATACTGAGGATGTGTAGTTTCGACAATTTGAGCTCATTGGAGGTGAATAAGAGCGGAAAGCTGTGGACTGGACAAGAGAACAAGTGGTTCTTCAGGAGAGGGGAGGTTGGAGATTGGGTGAATTATCTGAGTGCTGAGATGGCCGACAGGATTGACCAAGTAATGGACGAGAAGTTGCACGATTCTGGGTTGAAGTTTCAGTACAAATAACACACGCATTCAATAATTTGCATGTGTTATGTGTAAGCTTTGAAGATGTTTGGTTTGACGGTGGAGGAAAAAACGTACAAAATATTTAAAAAATGAAGAATAAAGAAATGTTCCGTTCGCACTTTAGGGAGGTCAATATCTGGTTGGCCAGTGAAAGTGTGTTTCTCGAGCTAAAAAAATAAAAGATTTTCAGTGGCATTGTCAATCGTGGCTTCGTTTCCATACGGAGATGCTTCGGGGTTGTGATTCTAGTCTTTCATTTGTGTTGTACTACTGGTCCTCGCAGATGTTATTTGGCCAACACGTAGTTGGCTAATAAAAAGCTGCGTTCCTTCTTGCGGAGAGCTTGTTGGTTTATATTCTGTCATTCTTTTCAATTCCTTCTTTTCCTTTTGCTGTGTCAAGCTTTGTGGCTTTTGGTCTTCTATCTGTGTTGTAGATTAATAGTACACTAGCTCTAATTCGCATTTTGTCAAATAGATTGAGTTGGTAAACAACGGATATGTGAGTGCCTAGGAAAAAGAAGATATCTCCATTTTGTTTTGTTTCCAAGGTCTAAAAAGATAATATGAAATGCTTATATAGCTGTAATATACTGTGACACTAACAACGTGTTTTGGATCACATAAAAATAAATAACAAATAATTAAAAATTATTGTGGAGTCAACTCCTTCAAAAATCGTGGCTCACAACATGCACACTTATAGACTTTCCTAGTTTGGCTAGTTCATGCATTTGTCATTATTGGAAAAAACTCCTTTAATGTTTTGAAGTTGACAAAATTTATCCAAAGTCTAGTCTGAAAACTTCCAGACTTTAATGTCAAAGTCTGATGACTGCCAAACTTTAGTGTCAAAATCTGCCCACACTGACAAATTCTAAACTGAATGCCACTAAAGAATGAAGACTTATCCAGACGTAAGATCATCTTTATTTCTTCAAAGGTTCGGTTCGTATGGCTTATGGATGGCTTTCTGGTTGGATATAGCACCTACATGATTGGGTATCTTTAATGGAATCAATTTCGATATTCCAATCTTTTGTAAGACAAGTAAACTTGGAAAGAATCTACTTATGGAAACCAAGATCCTGATTGTATGGGCGAACATGATTGATGGGCTTTCAACGGCTCGAGATCTCCTTAATTGATTCTGTCAAACGAGTTGATTGGAGAAATTTCTTTGGAAAATGCCAACGGTCAAGAAGGTATGAAGGAGTATTTAAAGGAGAAGTCTCTAGTCATTCGATAAGTATGTGAAAGAAAAGTTTCAAAGTCTAAAGCTTTCTAGTTCCTTGCTATTTCATTCACTGAGCTAAAATTTGTATTCAAAAGAGAGAAAGACTTATAGTGTGACTTCATGAAAGAGTAGCAGACTCTTTATTATGAAGTCAAGATCATCAAGGCTGTAAAAATCTCTTTTGATCTTTAGTGAAATCTAGCTAGTAGACTGTCGACGTGGGCGAGTGGACGTAGGCTTGATCTAAGCCGAACCACTATAAACTCTATGTTCTTATTCTCTTCCATGAACTCCTTTTATTTTGTTTATAGTTTCATCTAATTGCTAAAGTCTGAATTCGTTCAAAATATATCATTTTCTAAAAGAAAATACTTCTACTGAACTTTGCAAAAGAAAAAAAAAATTCATAACACCTATTCATCCCCCTCTAAGTGTTGTTACTAACCCTTTCAGTCCTGAGCAATAATTCGCTTATAAGACTTCCACTTCAAGTAGAGCCTGGGCCATCCAAGTGAATATTGAATGCACATGGTATAAGTGACCCAACTCCATCTCAATTATCACGTCAAAGTTGTCATCACTAGAATTCATACTTTTCAATAACTGATATAACGTGGCTCACATACTATGGATAGGTATAAGAATGTTTCACACGGTCTTCCCCACATCGAGCACTAGTGAGGGTTGCACAACCCTTACTGGTGGATGTCAAGGTTGTGTGCAACCCTCACTAGTCATAGGATGGGGCCATACTGCCCTTTCTTGCAGGTAGGGGTGTTCATGGTTCGATTAAGAGGAATTTTTGACCAATTCCAATTTGGGAAAATCTTGAACCCAAAGCCGTTGACACTTAATTTTTAGTCAACATGTTGATAAAAGGTAAAAAGTCAAGATTTGGGTTTCGATAGCAATGGAGCCTAATTTCTAAGCCAAAAGCGTCGTTTTTCTTTTCTTTCTTTTACATTGTCATTTTAAAGCAATTTCTAACTCATTTTCATGAAAAAATCAAAAAGTCAAATGGTTGACTTTTGAGTTGGCTTTTAGTCAACCTTTTGACAAAAATTCAATCCCATGTCAAAAATTGACTTTTTACCTAAAAAGATTTCATTTAGCTTTAATTTCACTTTTGTCAAATTAATTTCTTGAAAATTCAAAGATTTGACCAAAAATCAATCTTTTAGGAAAAGTCAACTAAGTGGTTGCCTTTTGGTCAAATCTTTGATAAAAAAATGGAAAAAATAAAAAAAATTCACAACACATTTCATTTTATGTCAATTTGACTTTTGTGTTGAAAATTTAACAAATTTTTGAATTTTTTTCAGTTTTAGGTTCTAAATCGACTAAAAATAATATTACTTTTATTCTAGTCATAATTAGGTATAGTTCATTCTTTGACATTTGTTTTAGGGACTATTTGAAATCCGCTTGTGTGTTCAATTTCATGACTTGCTGAGTCAAAATGCGAATTGTTGTTTTGAGCCATAATTAGGGAACCAAAATCGATTATTCATGACTTGTAAACAGACAATTGTTTCTCGCTCATTTTCTTAAGATAAGTCCAAATTCAGAATCAATTTCGGAAAATTCACACTAGAACTTATCAATTTAATGGATTTTATTCTCTCGATCATAAGAAAGTCAAGCAGTTTAACCCATTCATAGATATGGTTTAATTTCATAAATCTAGGTCCAATTTTAATATTAGGCTTAGATCCATTTTTTTTCCTAAGCCCGAGCGCTTCAATTCAAGGTCAATTTGAATGCGATAAGTGATCTTACACATGGGTAGTTCATTAGACATGGCAATTGTGACACTAATTGAGTTCAATTTTAGTTAATTTATAATTTTGCTAATTGAATTGCAAATTTTATCATTTTGGTCCTTTAGGCCCAATTTAAAGCACCCATAATGTTGACCCGTTGTTTTTCATGATAATTATTCAATTAGGTCAATAAAAGAACCCTAGATCATGTTCATAATGTTTGATTAGCTTAATTGTACCTTAATTAGCCAATTTCTTCTTAAATGGGGTAAAATCCCTTTTCAATTTGGTCTTTTAGGGACCAAATTACATAAATTTTAGAGCCATAAGGGCCCTAAGTGGGTGAAATGATGAGAACCAAACCAAACCGATCAAGAACCGGTCAAAAATTGGCCGAACCGGACTAAACAAGTCTAATCGATCTAATCGACCGCTAGCGGGGCTGGCTAATTCAGCCCCTTTCTAGCCGTTTCTAACCTTCGGCAATCGATTCTAAGATTTTCCCAATGTCAATTTCACTTTTGCAACTTCAATTTCTCGATTTAAAGATTGACCCTTGAATTTTATCAAATTAGAAGTTAACCCATAATCGGACATTTTGATGCAATTCTTGATTTTGGCTTGGGTATTTGCAAATCAAACCCACTAGATTAATTACTCGTCACCTCGAGATCATGATGAAGCATTTGAAATCGATTTTTGACCATTGGATCAAAATTTCGACCATCGAATCGAACTGACGGTCGAAATCGCTTAATTTGGGAGTATATAAGTGAATTTTTTTTCCATTTTAGGGGGATTTCATTTATGCACGAAATTTCTCTCTCTCATCAATCTCTCTCTTTTCTTTATTTCCCACCAAAATCTCTCTCTCTCTCTCTCTCTCTCTCTCTCTCTCTCTCTCTCTCTCTCCCTACCGATTTGACCAAATCCTTCTCGGCAAAACCATCACCACCAGTTCAAGCCCCCTGCTAGCAGCGTTCCTGCTCCGATCTATCCTCGGGCTTGTCAGTCACTTGTTCATGGTTTGGTCTTCACCAGCCTGGTCATCGGAAGAGCACCGTGACTCAATCTACTCCGGCCACGTCGAAACCGATTCAACTCTTGGACCGGTTCTATTTTCCTTTGTTGTAGGTGATTCAGCCACCTTTTGAAGTTGTTCCTTGCTGTTCGGATCTAGTCATTTGCGGTTTGTGGAGGTCTGATGGAGGTTTTGGCGAAAACTTCGATCGATTTCAATCAAAATCGACTAAATCGTGATAAAATGTAATTTCTCGGTCTCGAATCCCATGAAGCAAGGTTGGATTAGCCAGCCAAGGCTAGAATTTACTATTAGGGATATATGCTATGCTCATGTAATCTTTGATGAAATGCTGAAGCTTGAACTTGAATGATTGTGCTTGATTTTGCTTAAATTTGCAATTTCGTAACCTTAGAATTAATTTACTATTTTGACCAAAACGAGGTTCGAATCGACCTCGTTTCAACTCGAATCCTTTAGAATTAGATAATAGACATCCCGAGCTTTGAAACAAAAGGTTGCACGGTCCAATTGAGTGTTGTTTGACCCTAAAAAAAATATCTCCGAAAATGAGCGATTTTCTTTGTAGTTCAATTGGACTTAGTCTGTTTTTGCTCCAAAATAAGACTTTACTATTTTTGTGTAACCTTCTGTGATAATTTTTGGACAATCTTACCTCATGAGTTTTGTTTCAAATCATTTTGTGCATAGCCTATAATTTTTTCATGATTTTTGGATGTGCTTAACTAGGTCAAATCTACTCGGATCCAAGCCTAGGTTAACTTCCGTATTGATCTCGATTCTATCATTTTTTTTTGTTGAGTTCTGGAAGAAATTTTCTTCATGAAAGTTGCTTGTAATTGTGTGGAGAACATCCTATAATTTTTTTAATGATTTTTGAATGTGCTTAACTAGGTCAAATCTAATCGAGATCCAAGTCCAAGTTAGTTTGTTCCGTATTGCTCTTTGATTTTGTCATTTTTTAAACTAATTTTTGTATTGATTTCTAAAAGAACTTTTCTTCATGAAAGTTGCTCGTAATTATGTGAAAAATATCATGTAATTTTTTTCACAATTTTTGAATGAGTTCAATTAGGTCAAAATTGTTTAGATCGAACATAGGACAGTTTATCCTACATTAGTCCGAATTTTCTTTTGATAAAATTGAGTCCAGAAATGCACTTAATATATATTCAATTGATGCATGTTTTGGGGATAAGTACATTAGAAGTGCCAAAAATTATGTATGGCACTCAATTTGATATCAAAAATTTATTTTGGATCACTTAAATACTAAAAAGTTTGAAAAATGATCATTTTAGTGCCAACGCGATATGATCGACCGGAAATCCGACGTTGTACTTTTTTATTAATTTTTGAAGCCGATGTAGCTCGACGGAGAGTACAATCAACATCTAAACAACAAAATGATGCCGTTTGGCGTTTTTCCCCCAAGTCAAAACCCTAAATCCCCAAATTGAGAGAGAGAGAGAGAGAGAGAGAGAGAGAGAGAGAGAAGGCATGGCATTGGCTTCCCCATCATCTTCTTCCCTGAAGAACATCTCACTAGCACCAGCACTAGTAGCGACACCGGCACCAGCACCAGCACAACTCCACGTCCGATTCGTCCGACATTGTCAACAAGCCCAAGCTTTTGTCCTCCTCCTCCTCTCCTCCTCATTCTCCTTCTCCCTTTAGAAGGACCCACTTCAATCGCTCCTTGAGCAGAACCCAATCCACCATCTCTATCTACGCCCTCATTGTTTCCCTTGCCCACCGCGTCTTCACTCTCTCCACCTTCAACCCCCCTTCTTCCTCTTCCTTCTCTGCTCTCACCTCCTATTCTTCATGTCACTTCTTGCCCGAGAAATAACCTCATCTTCTCCTCGCTCACCTAGTCAAGAAACTATGATGGAGGCCGAGCGATGGTGGCCGAGCAATAGTAGTCAAGTGATGGTGGCCAAGCGAGCTAGGTCGGTGTTGGGCGAGGATCAGACAAAAAAAAAAAAATCCTAATTTCAATCCCATATGAGCTGTGCAACGTCGTTTTTGTGAGGTCATCCACGTATGATGGCAAGACGAAGACATTTTCTTAAGGAGGACGGAAAACAACATTGTTTAAAAGCCATATCGATTTTATTTTATTTTTTAAATATAAAAGCCACGTAATCATTTTGGCCAGAATCTCTCACTGGTGGCACCAAAATGATCGTTTTTCTCCAATTTGGCACTTAAGTGATTTGACATAAACTTTTGGCACCAAAGTAAGCATCATACACAACTTTTGGCACTTCTAGTATACTTACCTCCATGCTTTGCAAAGTTTTGACCTTGGTAAATAAGTAAATTGTATGAGTTAAGGTTAAAACATGCTACAACGGTATATAGTCTAAATGTGCATCTTTGTTTTGTCATTTTTGCTGCGATTCATGTGATCACATTTAGGTTTTAAAATCTCAGTGAGAAACATTCATCATCGCATGTTCTATGTGTATGATTTTTTGTAAGATTTTTTTGCACATTTTGAGATATCTGAAATCGTGCGTGTTCTATGAGACTAATGCTGAAAACAAATTTTATGTACATGTATCTTGCCATGTTTATTTGAGTCATTTAGAGTCCAAATTTTTTGATAATGTCTTCTTGACACTTAAATATCATGTTACAAGGTTTAAATACATGTTCACATCATTGCATTTAAGTGTCATTTTGCATGATTAATATGTGCTGTAAGAGCGCATGTTTACCTAGAAACTCTCAAGCATTTCATCATGAATCTTGAGTCATTTTGTATTGTTATCGAATTGCATGACATTTTCTTATGCCGATTTAGGGTTAGATAATCACCTTAATTGTTTATCACATCTAATTTTATGTCGCATGTGATTTTTTTTTTCATGTCATTTGTGCATTACTTGAATGGTTTTGAGATTTATTGATGTATGTTTGTGTTCTGTTTTTTCAATTACTAACATGCGCATATTTCGAGATCTTGATCTTAGAGTACTTAATTGACCTAGTTTGTGTTAGAGAAAACTCCTTTATTGTTTTGAAACTGACAAAACTCTCCAAAATTCTAGTCTGTAGACTTGCAGACTTAAGTATTATAGTCTGAAGAACTCTAGACCCTTTTGTCAAAGTCTGAAGACCGCCAGACTTTAATCTCAAAGTTTGCCCTCATTGACAATTTCTAGACCGAAGAATGAAGACTTATCTAGATACGAGATTACCTTCAAGGATTTGATTCATATGGTTTTTGGAAGACCTTATGGCTGGACATAGCATTTACTTGATTGATTATTTTTATTTGAATCAATTCCGATATGAAGATCTTTTTGAAAGCAAACAAACTTGGAAGGTTTTACTTATGGAACCAAGATCTTGATTATATGGGTAAGCAGGATTGATGGGCTTTCATCACATTCCTAAAATGACTCGAGATCTCCTTAATTGATTCTGTCTAACGGGTAGATTGGAAGAACTCTTTTAGAAAGTGTCAACGATCTTTTAGCATGAAGGAGTATATAAGGTGATCTTGCTAAGTTGTTCTAAGAAGTGCATGAAAGACAAATTTCAAAATTTGAAGCTTTCTAATTCTTTACTTTCTCAATCATTGAACTCAAAACTGTATACAAAAGAGAGAAACTCTTAGTGAGACTTTGTGAGAAACCAGGAGAAACACTTCACTGAAAAAGTCGAAGATCACAAGTTGTAAAATCTCTTTTGATCCATAGTAAATCCAGTAAGTGGGCTGTCAGCGCAGGAGAGTGGACGTAGGTTTGATCTAAGCCGAACCACTATAATCTTTGTGCTTTTAATTCTCTTCCCTGAACTCTTTTATTCATTCATAAATTTATTTAAACTTGCTCTAGTCTATTACTTTGTAGATTCCACTTCGAAAGAAAAAGTTTTGATAAACGTTTCCGTAAAAAATTTCTTTTAACACCTATTCACCCCTCCTCTAGGTGTTCTTACTAGCCCTTTCAGTTTGGACTCAAGCCCTTCTAAGAAGTCATAAGACACACTTAGAAGTTTCCAATGCCACTAATTTCACGTAAATCGCTCATCGTTTGGATCACTTTCCATTTTTTCAAAACTAGATCAGAATCTAGACATTGGATCAAATTCAAATTCTTATTCTAACCCTTGTTTGTATAGACCTTTGATATTTTTGTTCCATTTTTTCTATTACGATTCTGCACTTGGCCTTTTAGCCAAACTTGTTTGTCAATATATTGGCTATGTTGTGTGAAAATTTGATGATTTTTAGACTTGTTTTGATAAGACAAATCCTTGTGATATTGGCTAAATGTCCTGCTGTTTTGACAACTTTTTGATATGTTGTTGCTTGTTGTCTGATTTTATGTTATTTTAAAATCATGTATACCTTGTTTAGGAAAATTTTCTTCACAAAAGTTGTTCGTTATTATGTCCTACATATCAGTGAATTTTGTTAAAACTAGATTGTTGATGGACATTATTCAATTTTGCTGTAACATTCTGCTTGGTCAAAAAATTTCTTGATGTGAACATGATTGTGATTATTTAGATAAATTTTTTAGGTTAGTTTTTGCATGAACCTAGGTCATTCCATGCTCTAAATACCTCAATATTCATTGTTAAATGATTTTTGGATGAATTGTCGTTTTAAATCAAATTTAAAAAATACTTTGGTAGATATGAAGTTTCCCAAAAATAATTTGTTTAAAAATTCTTTTCCAAACTTGATTTGGCTTAAGGAAAAATCGTGATTTGAACATTATTCAAAATGCCTACGATGCTCGTGAGTACATTTATGCGAGCCCTAGGCTAATCTTGGCAATTGAATGTGTTTCATAGCCTATATATTCCTTAATCCTAAATATTTTTAAACCTTTTTAAATCTTGATTTGACATCGCAAAAGTCATGATTTGAATTCTATTCAAAATGCATACAACGCTTGTGAGTGCATTTATGTGAGCTCCGGGCTAGCCTTGGTAATTGAATGCCTTTCATAACTGATACATCACTTTATCTCAAAAAAAATTTGTGAATAATTTCAAGAAATGTCTTTGAAACATCACATGTACTCTCCATGCATACAATTATGTCATACATTTAGAATTGTTTGTGTTTATGATTGGCGCATGACTTTGGTAATAAATGATCCGCTGACAACTCACTCATCCGTTTAATTGGTTGAGAAATAAGGTTCAAAAGACCTACATTCACGTTTAAATTTCTACAATGCATGTGACTTTTAGATGAATGGTAGGGTCGATACATGATATCGAGGGAAAACCCTAGGATCACATAGATTGCTTGGTTAGAAGACTTATCAGCATTATTAGTCATGTAAGAACACAATTGTTCAATAATAGCTATAAGTCATAAAAATAGATTGAGTAGATGTTTTAGTGGAACCCTCATATGAAAGACAAAGGCCGACCCTAAGGCCCCAAAATATGATTTTGGCATTGAACTTTCTTTAAATGATTGATCTTGACATGATGTCATGTTTTTTTATTGTTTTGATGTGTATACTTGTTTCTTTCCATTGTATGTACCTAGTTATTGGTTTCCAGATTAAGTTTAGATTAGGATCCCAAAGATGAAGAAAGCATGAAGACGATGGAGATCAATATCTATCCCGACCATTATCATGTACTATTCATCTCCTCAATATATGTCTCAAGTTCCATTTGTTGTATAAAGCATGACAAGTTGCGGGTTTTCTCTCTTCCTTTTTTTTTTTCAATTGTGTTTCTTTTTTATATATTCTAGGATTGCATGGTAGATTTACTGCTTTCTTTGATTGTTTATTTACTGTCTCGTAATTTCAATTCCATTTATTGTTTTCTTTTCTTGTTCTTTAGAAAGCGAATAGCATGAAAATGACCAACCACACATGATCGCTTAGTTTTGGATTAACGATCTCGAAAATGTAAATAAAAAAAAATACATGGACACGTTAGGTAAATGTAACATACTGTTGAAGTACCAAGAGGGAGTTAATAGAAATATCAGCGTAACCCAAGTCCCTGAATTTAGATATTTAGTTGAATAGGAATGAGGGAACACTCTCGACCCTCGATTAGATCTTCTAGTCGACCCCCGAAATGAGACTAGTGGTGATTCTTGTTTTATTTTTAGATTGTCATAAACAACTAGACAGTATAAATGAACCCGTCGTGCAAGGTACTTGTTTCGATAAGATTCACCATTGTTTAATATACTCGATGTGGCAGTACTCCAAAGAATGAAGTGATGCCATCCTTATGGATAAATGGTACTATTGAGAGAACTACCATAGTAAAGGTACCATCAAATCCGATATTCACATCCGACCTCTTCTCTCGAGATGTGTCGCTCATGTGGGTATGGGTCACCACATTCTGTTGTCATGCGGGGTACGAGTTTGGGAGAACTCGTGATCTCGTGGAGGGAACTTGCGAAAGGTTTGACTTGAAAGGTGAGGTGATGATGTCTTTTGGAACACAAGCCATGAGGCTGCTCTCGTGATCAAATACTCCTAAATTTGACATTTCCCCCTTTTCTCTCCTCGTGGTGAGGGATCAAGGGTGGCGAAATTTGTGAAAGCTAGAATGAGCACCTAGAGGGGGGTGAATAGGTGTAAAAACAACTTTACGAGATAAGTGTGCAGCACTAATCAACAATAGATTATGAAAAGGAAATTCTTTTCTTGTAAACAAAACGAGTTACGATCTAAGTAAAAGAGCATAGAGAAGAGAATATGAACGTAGAGATTATAGTGGTTCGGCTTAATCCAAGCCTACGTCCACTCTTCCACACTGATAGCTCACTGGCTGGATTTCACTATGAACAAAAGAGTTGTTAGAGAAAAGCTCTTCCTTGATTTCACAATGTAGAGACTCTACTACACTTCCTCAAGGTCTCTCAAAGATATAGACTCTCTTTTACATATAAGATTTTGCTCAACGGTTTAATTGACAAAGAACAAGGAGCTTCAGACTTTGGAATTCTTCTATCGTGAACACACTCGAACAACTGGATCATCTTCCTTATATACTCCTTTATGCCATCACACCCATTGGCACTTACCAAAGGAATTCTTCTAATCTACCCGTTGGACAGAATCAATTAAGAAGATCTTTGAGCTATTATCATGATGATAGCTCATCAATCCTGCTTGCCCATACAATCAGGATCTAGGTTTCCATAAGTAGAACATTCCAAGTATACTTCGCCAATCAACAAATCCAAAATCTTGATTTGAATAATGGATTCCGATATGCTATATCTAGCCAAGAGATCTTTTCCAGTCGATAAAGTCAAATCCTTAACGAAACATCTAGTTCTGGATAAGCCTTCTTTGACGGTCTAGAAGTTGTCAATGATGATAGACTTTGAGTCTTGAGTCTGGCAGTTCAGAGTCTTCAGACTTTGATGGAAGAGTCTGCAAGTCTTCAGACTAAACTGATGAAAATGTTTTGTCAACTTCAAAACACTTCAAGGAAGTTTTCTCCAACAATCTCCCCATTTTTGATGGTGACAAAAATTTCTTGCAGATTTGGATAACTTTGACCTGCAAAACATTACTCAAGCAAATGTGGATATCTCACAAAGATAAATGGCTTAGTAAAAATAACACTAGAATTTGCATCCACAGAAAGTAGGTTATTCTTGTAAATAAACAAAGCCATGAGATATCAATAGTATTTAAGATAAACAAATGTTCAAACGGTCAAATCCAAATCCAGTTCAAATCCAAACAGCCAAACACAAAAGTCAAATCAATCAAACATAATCGACACAAAAGTTCAAAATCAAATATGCACCGCATTTCTCCCCATTTTTGTCATCATTAAAAAGGTAGAGATGAAAAGAGAATGGAATTAAGATTGCTTGGGAACACGAACAAGTTGGAAATCTCCCATTGATTGGACAATCCCTTCCATCTTTTCAAATCCTCCTTCGGTTGCGCCACATCTTCACCCTTGGCATTTGCTTGAACTTGAAGAGCAAGGGAATGAATTTGATAGTGCAAAGAAACTAAAGAGGTTTGACCTGCATTTTGCAAGTTCTGTACTTCGCATCTCAGAGCATATATTTGACCTCACATCTCCAAGAGAACATCAAGAATCTTGCGAAAGTATACTGAATTATCAGTCTGAGTACTAGCTTCTGCACGATCAGACAGAGTATAGGCGGATGATGGCAAATCATCATGGTCACACAAATTGGGCGATGAAACATCATGTCCATCCTCGGGAAATTGAGAGACATAGATGTCCCTCGGATCTGCGGAGAATGACTTATTCCTTCACCGGCGGCGGGGGAATGAGGACGTTCCTCTTTCTCAAGATCTCCCCATTTTTATGCCTTCAGGTGGAGAAAAGTGTTCCTCATGCTCTGCTTCCGCTTGATCTCCTCTCTCATCTTCTTCTTCTTCCTCAATTCTTTCCTCCTCTGCATCTCTCTCCTCTACTTCTTTCACCAAATTTTCTTTCTCTCCAGTCCTCTATTCTGCCTCATCCGTGTCTTTTTCATGTCTCTCCGTCGATTTTGAAACAGAACGACTCAAGTTCTTCAATGCCATCACAAAAATGGTGATATCATCCTCATCCTCTTCATCTTCAATGATTAGAGCTCTTCTTTTCTTGGATGGAGCAACCATGGGCTCTTTCCCTTTCCTCTTTGCAACCGAAGAGATTGGATGAGTCTTGATAGGGGTTTTCTCCTTGAATTGTTTCAATGCCTTGTTGAGTTCCTTCAGACGCATTTTAGAGACCATTTTTAGTCCCATCGCCATTTGATCACATGTTTGAACACAAGAATCCAGGGAGGCTGAACATTCAAATGTCTGAATAACTTGGTCACAGGAGCTGGGTAAGGAAGTTGACATTTGTCCTTCACCACTACTCTATACATGTGTAACATAATAGTGTGTGGAAGAGATAACTTTATTTCAGCATTGATGGCATACATCAGCTTTGCCTCCGAGTTTGAAATGTCAAATTTTGAAGTAGATTTTGGTCTGAGGCAGTTAATCACAATCTTGTGAAGCAAAATGTTGGACACATTCAACCTCAAATAGGAAATCTTTCTTTCGTTCTTCTATTCTTAAGAAGTTGTAACGTTGCACGAGCAATAGACACATTGATAGGTTGATATTTCCCTCTTTCAACCCCAATCACATTAGCCAATGTATTCATGTCAACCACATAGTCCTGATCTCGAACACTAAAAGAGAACCTATTCGCATCCAAGAAACTAAGATTCGAATAGAAATAAGCAGTAAGTTCAGCATGAGCTTCTGTAGTTTCATAACAAAATTGTTCGAGTTGAAGAAGACTGAATTTTTCTTGCAGATTGACATTCACAAAGTCAAGAAAATCAAAGTCCACACTTCTAGGGTTTATCACCCCACACTTCAGCAACTTAGAGTACAGTTGCTTGTGTTCCTCCGATCGAAATAAATCCGCCCTATTGCTTCGGATTTTTGCTGCAACACCCATTTTAGGTTTAAACTGATTGTACATCCTATCATCGTCATTCCCATCTGGTTGACTCAGCCCTCCAACACGTGGATCGCTTGGGGTATTTGCCAATGCCTCTTCCACCAACCCAGCATGGGCAATTCCCAATCGTTCCAATGTGCGTAAAAAGAAAGTTTCATTTCTATACCCTTTGTCTTTAAGAAATTCATCAATGTAGTTCAACGGAGCACCACTCCTTTTCAAAGCACAGTAAAGCTTGTAGGTAAAAGCGGGCTTAAGAGTTCTTATGGGTTCTACATCTTCGATGATTTCTTCCTCTTCTTGATGTGCAACATCCTGAGGTCTAGATGGAGGAGATGGACGATGCTAAGAATGTTGTGGGCTCTGCTGCTGTCTAGGAGATTCTTCTTCCTTGGTGAGATCAAAGTGCGTAGGCCCCTCACACATTTGCTGTGGTCCCCTGTTCAAAATCCTCGAAGACTTTATTTGAGACGACATCTTTCATAGTTTTGAGAGATTCCAAGCTTATTTCCCAAGAAAAATGAATTTTTTTTTTTTTTTGGATGAAACAAGAGAAGAAGACAGAAGTGGAAGATTGGTGCTTCTCTTAGGTTTTTGTGAGTAAAACGAAGAAGAACCGACAATATATAAGGCAGTCGAAGCGAGGCATACGGAATGTCGTAAAAAGGAAATAAAAAATAACTGCCTTTTCAAAAATTAGATAACTGTCATTTAAAAATAACTTCTTTTTCAAAAAGGAAGGATTGCACTAATCATGAAAAATTTGGAAAATTACACCAATTAATTTTGGATGGATGATCGTACCTTTTCAAGATTTGATCTGAGAAATAAGTTTCTAAAATAGAAATAACTTACAGTAGTAGATCTTGATTGTCTGAGTCTGAGTACCTTTAGACTTTCAGTCCTGAGTCTGAACTTCTTCAAACTTTAAGATATTTAGTTTGGAATAAATAACTTCAAATTGATTTTTCTCCAAAGGCTTCGTAAATATATCCGCTAGTTGATTCTTTGAGTCAATAAACTGAATTGAAACTTCTCCATTTTGAACATGATCTCTAATGAAATGATGTCGAATCTCTATATGTTTTGCTCTTGAGTGAAGAATCGGATTCTTGGTGAGATTGATTGCGTTGGTGTTGTCATATTTGATTTGAGTGCATGAATCTTTAATTCCAAAGTCTCTTAACTATTGTTTTATCCACAGAATTTGTGAACAACAACTTCCAAGAGCTACATACTCACGCCTTCTCTTTGTAGAAAGAGCTATTGTACTTTGCTTCCTTGAAAACCAAGATATTGTCCTGCTTCCAAGTAGTTGACAGGTGCCCGAGGTGCTCTTTCTATCAACTTTGCATCTGGCTAGGTCTACGTCTAAGTATCCAAGAAGAGTAAAGTCTCCTTCTTTAGGATACCGGCGACCCAAATTTGAAGTTGAGGCAATGTATTTGATGACACGCTTTGCAGCACTTAAATGAGATTCTTTAGAGTCTGATTGAAATCTGGCACAAGTACAAACACTAAACAAAATGTCAGGTGTGGAAGCAATTAGATAAAGAAGTGAACCAATGATACTCCTATATAGCTTATGGTCAACTTTCTTTCCTTTTTCATCCTTGTCCAGCTTCAAAGAACTTGACATTGGTATATCAGTCTTTTTGCAATTTTCTAATCCAAACTTTTTGACAAGTTCTTTAGCATATTTTTCTTGATGAATAAAGATTCATTCCTTCAATTGTTTCACTTGAAGCTCGAGAAAAAAGGTTACCTCACCCATCATGCTCATTTCAAACTCATCCTACATAGACTTAGAAAATTTCTTGCATGGATTTTCATTAGAAGATCCAAAAATAATATTATCAACATAAATTTGAACAAGTAGAAAAATTTTGCTTTCTCTTTTGATAAACAATGTAGTATCTACTTTACCTTTGACAAAACCGTTATGAATTAAAAACTTACTTAGTCTATTATACCAAGTTCGAGGTGCTTGCTTTAAACCATATAAAGCATTTTTCAGTCTGAATACAGAGTCTGGTTTTCTTAGGTCTTCAAAACCATGTGGTTGTTCCACATAGACTTCCTCTTGGATAAATCCATTTAGGAAAGCACTTTTGACGTCCATTTGAAATAACTTGAAATTCTCATGACAAGCAAAAGCAAGTAATAATCTAATTGCTTTTAACCTTGCTACTAGTGCGTAAGTCTCATCATAGTTTATCCCTCCTTCTTGTGTATATCCCTTGGCCACAAGTCTTGCTTTGTTTCTTATGACCTTTCCTTTCTTGTTCATCTTGTTCCTGAAAACCCATTTAGCTTCAATGATAGACTTACCTTTCGGTTTAGAAGTCAATTCCCAGACATCATTAATGATGAATTGCTTGAGTTCTTCTTGCATAACTTCAATCCAGCTTTCATCAGTTAAAGCTTTTTCTATGCTCATGGGTTCTATTTCATAAATAAGAGCCACGGCACTAGACTCTTCGCGCCTTTTGGATCTTGTGCAAATTCCTTTATTAATATCACCAATATTAATGAAGGTTGAGCTGCTGGTTAATTTGTCAGACTGTTGATCTGGAGGTGAATTTGAAAATCAAGACTTTACAAAATTCTATGATAAATCTGGTTTTCAGCATGTGTTCTCTTCTCCATATACTCCAGAGCAAAATGGAGTCATGGAAAGAAAGAATAGATCGCTTCAAGAAATGGCTAGAACTCTTTTAATTGAAAGTAACATCTCTTCACGTCTTTGGGATGACTTGACTTATGCTTCCAGTTGCTGGTTGATTTGTCAAACTGTTGATCTTTTTCCTCATTTGAATCTTCGTTGATCATTTGTTGCTCGTCTTTTGAAGGTTGAGCTACTTCTAGAGATTTAGACTTTGTAGAGTCTGAAGCAGGTTCGGATTCTTCAAGATGAGTATGAATCGATTGATTTTGCATAAATTCTTGAAATTTGATGTTCATTGATTCCTCCACAGATTGAGTCTTCTTGTTGTAAACTCTGTAAGCTTTGCTTGTGATAGAATAAAATACCTTCATCCGATTTTTCTTCAAATTTACCAATTCGATCATTTGCATTTTTCAATATAAAACATTTACATCCAAATACATGAAAATACGAAACAATGGGCTTCTTTCCTTTAAATAACTCGTAGGGAGTTTTCTCCAGAATATGCCTTAGAAAGACTATTAATAATATAACATCTTTGTAGAAAATGCTTGACCCAAAAACGTGAAGAGATGTTACTTTTAATTAAAAGAGTTCTAGCCATTTCTTGAAGCGATCTATTTTTTCTTTCCACGACTCCATTTTGCTCTGGAGTATATGGAGAAGAGAACACATGCTGAAAACCAGATTCATCACAGAATTTTGTAAAGTCTTGATTTTCAAATTCACCTCCATGGTTTGTTCGTATACTCGAAATAACATACATTTTCTCATTTTGGACCTTTTTAGCAAACTTTATAAAATAAGAAAAGGTTTCAGACATACTTGCCAGGAAATATACCCAAGTGAATCGTGAATAATCATCCACAATCACTAAACAATATTTCTTACCTCCAATGCTCTGAGTTCTAGTTTCCCAATACACATGGTGTGCATAGATCAGACTTTTGGTATGACAGATTGGGTAGACCAAGAACAAGCTTCTTTGTTGAAATTTTGGCTATTTGCTTCATGTTGATGTGCCCAAGTTTTCTGTGCCATAAGTTTGCTTCTTCTTGAATTGAGATTAGACATTGGGTTTCATCTAGTTTGACATCCAAGAGGTAGATATTTCCATGTCTTTGACTGGTGAAAAACTTAGAGGAGTCTTTACTAATTCCTGAACATATTCCCTCTTGAAAATTAATTTTGAAACCGGTGTCGCACAGCTGATTGATACTTAGCAAATTGTAGTTGAGTCATTCCACTAAGGAAATATTACTGATCGTGAGGCTTCCAATCTTTACAGTTCCATATCCTATAATTCTTCCTTTGCTGTTTCCTCTAAATGAAACTTTTCCACCATTAACTTGAACAAGCCTTATGAAGCAATTTGAATCTCCTGTCATATGCCTTGAGCATTCACTATCCAGGTACCATTTAATCTTTTTCTTGATAGTGACCTCGAATTCACTGTCTGAATCTGAGTCTGTCTCGGAATTTGAATCTGAGTCTGATTGTGCCATAAGACAAATATTGGCATAATCATCATTACTTTCTTCACATTCTGTATCACTTCAAGTTTTTACTTTGAGTGCCTTTCGATATTTCTCAGCTTTTCCTTTCTTTTTCCTCAAAAGGGGATAGTTGGGTCTAATGTGTCCCTTCTTCTTACATTCAAAACAGACTACATCTCTATTGGATTCATCATCCTCAACGAGACTTGGTCATTTGCTTTTGAAAACTTTGTTTCTTTGGATTAAATCTTCTCCCTTTCGTTTAGCTTTCTGAATCTTCTTATCATGAGAGCAAGCTCCTCATCATCCATATCGTTTTCAAAATCTGTGACATCAAAATCATCATTAGATTTTAATTCAATGGATTTCTTACCTTTAGGATCTTCATCTTCATTGATTTGCTCCACTCATAAGACTGAAAAGTCCCAACCAATTCATCGACAGAAAGTGGCATAATTCTTTGTGTCTCCCTTATTGAGGTTTTTATGTGATTCCAATCCTTGGAGAGTCCATGCAGTAGCTTGTTTACTTTCATGGGATCAGAAATTGGTTGACCTTGATTTTCAAGACCATTCACGATTTCTGTAAAACGATTAAACATGTCAGTGATAGATTCTCCTAATTTCATTTTGAATGCTTCGTATTGACCGAGCAGAATGTTGATTTTGGTTTCTTTCACTTGATCAGTTCCTTCATAGGTGATATGTAATCTATCCCAGACTTCTTTAGCTATAACACAAAAAGATATTCTGTTATATTCAGTAGGTGATAATGCACAATATAAAGAATAAATTGCTTTTGCATCAAGAGCTTGTCTCTTGGTTATCTCTTCTTGAGTCATTTCGCTAGACTCAACGGCTTCTTTTCCTCTTTATGAGACAGGTGCAAATTTAGGAATGATTCCTTTGTCTACCACATCCCATTCCAAAAGATCCTTTGATCTTAGAAATGTCTTCATCTTCTTTTTCCATATGTTGTATTCATTTCCATCAAAATAAAGGCGGTTTGGTATTGCTTTGCCCTTCAACCAGTCCTGGAGCCAACATACTAGCCATGGATTTTTAACTCTGAAGTAAAACACTTCAACTTAAGTGAGTACACAGGCTTTGATACCAATTGTGAAAGCTAGAATGAGCACCTAGAGGGGGTGAATAGGTGTAAAAACTATTTTACGAGATAAGTGTGCAGCACTAATCAACAATAGATTATGAAAAGGAAATTCGTCTCTTGTAAACAAAACGAGTTATGATCTAAGTAAAAAAGCGTAGAAAAGAGAATATGAACACAGAGATTATAGTAGTTTGGCTTAATCCAAGCCTAAGTCCACTCTTCCGCACTAACAGTCCACCGGCTGGATTTCACTATGAACAAAAAAGTTTGTTACAGAAAAGCTCTTCCTTGATTCCACAATGTAGAGACTTTACTACACTTCCTCAAGGTCTCTCAAAGATATAGACTCTCTTTTGCGTACAAGATTTCACTCAACAATTTAAATGACAAAGAACAAGAGCTTCAGACTTTGGAATTCTTCTATCGCGCACACACTCGAACAACTGGATCGTCTTCCTTATATACTCCTTTATGCCATCACACCCGTTGGCACTTACCAAAGGAATTCTTCCAATCTACCCATTGGATAGAATCAATTAGGAAGATCTTCGAGCTATTTAAGGAACATGATGATAGCCCATCAATCCTGCTCGCCCATACAATCAGGATCTAGGTTTCCATAAGTAGAACTTTCCAAGTATACTTCGCCAATCAACAAGTCCAAAATCCCTGAATCAATCTTGATTTGAATAATGGATTCTGACATGATATATCAGCCAAGAGAGCTTCTACAGTTGATAAAGTCAAATCCTTAATGAAACATCTAGTTTTGGATAACCCTTTTTCGACAGTCTAGAAGCTGTCAATGAGGATAGACTTTGAGTCTTGAGTCTGGCAGTCCGGAGTCTTCAGATTTTGATGAAAGAGTCTGCAAGTCTTAAGACTAGACTGATGGAAACGTTTTGTCAACTTCAAAACACTTTAAGGAAGTTTTCTCTAACAAGATCGGGTCGTGACAAAAGCCAAAACATACTGATAAATTACAACTCAAGTCAAACCAATAATTTCCGTTCGTTATCAGTGTAGTCCGAATTTAGACTATTACCAACAGGCCAATTTACCAATAAGAACTTAATACGTACTTGGATTATCTAAGTCTAGGATGAGAGGTAGTATATGTCCCTTGTTTCCTACGTCAGTGCCGCTGGCAGTGTTATGTGGGCTAGGGTTTGCACTAGGCTAATTATTTTGCATGATGCTAGTGTTATGAGTAGGTATGTGAGTGGTCGTGGAAAGAAAAAACTTTTCGAAATTACTCTTTCCCTATCTCCTGAGCACGTCCTTCACCGAATCCATCGTATATGCACGTAATCACAGGATTTACATGTCAGTAAACAAACAAAAGAACCAAAAAGCAATCCATGGTCTCCTCAGTATCGAATCCGAAGAATCCATAGAAGATAACAATTTGCTGAATCGGTGCACTTACTATTGATAGATTATTTGCAGAGCAAGAGTGGAAGCGATGTAAGGATTCGACTCCACGGGCATGGAGGTGGTGGTGCTGCCGGAGATTGGAGCTCACGGGGCCTCACTGGGGACGGAGGAGGAGGGGCGACGTAGTTGGGATCGAGCTTGGGCTATGGCATCTTATCGCGGGGGGGGTGGGGTGGGGGTGGGGGGTGTGGCGGCTTATGCTTGGGATCGGGGTCAGGCAAGGGATTCCACGGGTGAATCAGATCTCATTCAGCCTGGCTCTTGGCTTCTTGGGTTCCAAGTAGGATTGGCGAAGAAGACTGATGAACTCTCATGATCTGGAGAGAGAAGAAAGGTTGGAGGAGCCTAAAAGAAACCAATTTTGGGGAGATCGCGACTGAATATCCCTTAGCTTTCTCAAAGCTGTGAATTAAAAGACTCGATAATTAGGACTAAATGCATTTAGCTAGCATAATATGCATTGAAATTTGATAAGACCCTCTAAATTCGTTTAGTCTTGGAAGCTGAACAGTCACCATAGAAAGTTATCAAACGGCAATAGGAATCAATAGAACAGCCTCCATTGAGCAGGAAGTCAATTGAGAATCTTGCAAATCGACAACAAAGTAGTCAATTGGTAGCCATGACAACTCTTTTGCATAATCGACATCTTCAACTTGAACCCATCGAATCAAATTAAGTTGAAATTGGACTTTTACTTCCAAATGTAATGATTGAGCTGGATTAATCGACAAGGTTTGAGTTGAATTTGCCAATTGATTGGCGGACTCTAATGCTCCTACATCAATTTCCTTGAAGGTTGCATTTGAAATTGTCGATTCCATTACTTGATGGTCAAACCCCACTATCTTGATGGTTACATTAACTCCACTGCATTCACTATAACATGCTGGAGTCAATGATCTTGTCAACAGATGAATGCTCTTGTCAATAACTTATGAAGTCTACTGTATGACTTCATTGGTGAATTTATCAATGTCCTTCAGTGATTTCTATTTTGACCAAACTTTGCCATTATCACTTTAACCCGAATAATGCGAACTTGGTCAGGCTGCTTTTGAAGCAAATACATCTTCTTCTTTCTTCGCATCCTCATTTTCTATGCATGTGTTAAGTTGTCCTTTTGAGGCCAAGCTCTCTCAACCTTATAGCATTTAACAGCAGACGAGTCACGAGGTATCTTTAAAGAGCGTCGATGGTGAAAATTAGCTATCAGCTTCGTTTTTTCATAGCACAGCTCAGCTCCCCATCCAAATGGACTAACCACTTGAGGGTAAATAGGAGATGGATTATAACTATTAATAGTTATACTTTCCACTATGTTTTTCCAAAGTAACAATAGTCGGGTCTCCTTCCTCATATCTTCCTGAAGGGCCTTGTCTTATATACAACAGGTTCTCTTCGGTTATGTTGTGTTTCTGGGCATCAGTTATGTTGTACTACTGGCTTTTGCTGATGTTATTTGGCCAACACTTAGTTGGCCGATAACAAGCAGCTTTCCATCTTTTTCTTTTTGTGGTGTGAAGCCATGTGGTGTATGGTATTGTCTAGATTGAATTGCTAGACAACTGATATGTGTGTTTTGGATATATATAAAAAAAAAAAAAAAAAGGATATGTTTAGTAGAAGTCCTAAAACTTGTGCAGAAAGTGCAATTGAGTCCTAAAACTTACAAAGAGTTCAATCAAGTTCTAAAACTTGTCTAGAAAGTGCAATCGAGTCCTAAAACTTACAAAGAGTTCAATCAAGTCCTAAAACTTGTTAAGTTTGTTTAATTAAGTCCTAAAGTTAACACCGTTAAGAAAGTTAACGGAAATTGCTGACGTGGCGCTGACGTCATATTTTAAATGATTTTTTTTTTTCAAATGGCTTTTTAAAATTATTTTTTATTCAAAATCTTTAAAAATTAGATTAAAAACTAAAAAGGAAAATCCAAATTTATTTAAAAAAGAAAAATCTAAATTTATTTAGAAAAACAAAATTGTTAAAAAAAAAAAAAAAAGGGCGGTGGACTTCCGCCGCCGCCCATCGCCGGGAGGCCGGCGGCCGTCGCCCGCCCCGGGCGAGGCCTCGTCGGCCCTCGCTCGGGGCCGGCGAGGCTCGCCGGATCTGGGAGCCTCGCCGAGATCTAGCAAGCCTCGCCGAGATCCGGGCGAGCCTCGCCAGCCCCGAGCGAGGGCCGACGAGGCCTCGCCAGGCGGGCGACGGTCGCTCGGCCCCGGGCGAGGACGGCGACCGTCGCCCACCTCGGGCGAGGCCTCGTCGGCCCTCGCTCGGGCCCAGCGAGGCTCGCCAAGATCCGGCGAGCCTCGCCCGAGCGAGGGCCGACGAGGCCCCTCGCCCGGCGGGCGGGCGGTCGCCGGCCCCGGTGAGGGCCGGCCACCCGCCAGGGGCCGACGGTCGCCGCCGGCCTCTCCCGATGGGCGGCGGAAGTCCACCACCCTTTTTTTTTTTTTAACAATTTTGTTTTTCTAAATAAATTTAGATTTTTCTTTTTTAAATAAATTTAGATTTTCCTTTTAGTTTTTAATCTAATTTTTAAAGATTTTGAATAAAAAATAATTTTAAAAAGCCATTTGAAAAAAAAAAATCATTTAAAATATGACGTCGCCCACGTCAGCAATTTCCGTTAACTTTCTTAACGGTGTTAACTTTAGGACTTAATTGAACAAACTTGACAAGTTTTAGGACTTGATTGAAACTTTGTAAGTTTTAGGACTCGATTGCACTTTCGGACAAGTTTTAGGACTTGATTGAACTCTTTGTAAGTTTTAAGACTCAATTGCACTTTCTGCAGATAAGTTTTAGGACTTCTTGAACATATCCCAAAAAAAAAAAAAAGATTTTTGTTTTGTTGTGTTTCCAAGTTCCGAGAAGAAAAAAGTTAATAATAAAAGAAAAAACTACTCATCAAATAAATTGTTAAATTATATCTCCAGATTAACCTGTTCGTTACCATGCCCTAAGCAATTTTTAATGCAAGCACAACAGGAAGAGAGCCGCACAAGAATGATCAAGTAAATTTTTGTCTACTTCTTTGAAAAGTAGATGAAGGAAACGTGCATCATGGAAGAAAAAAAGAAAGTGGGACATCATTCATTAAATGCTTTATCTGGGGGCACCCCTCTTCATTAAATGTGAGCATGACTCGCCCATTCATTTTTCTTCTCCCTCTTTGATGCATGCACATGACATGAGCACTAATACATAACATGTGACATGATACATCAATATATTTTTTTTTAAATAGAGAATTTCAACAAGTTATGACACATTATATTAAGTGTATATTTTTATATACATTTAATAAATTATTATTTTTATGATTATTTTAATCAAAGTAATTTGATTCAAATTCATAAATAAATTATTTAAAAAGAGTTCAGAATGAATTTACACGAAAAACATTAATCCATCATTTTTTAATATCATTTATTGTTTCAATTTGATAAATTTAACTTCATTCCAATAATCCATAAAACTTGGAGGGAAAAAAAAACAATTAATCCACATTCTGGACTCGCATGTCAAAACTTGTCGGAAGAAAAAAGAAAAAAAAAACTTTGAGAGTAAATTGTGTGTCATGAGAAGTGAGAGTAAAAAAGAATAGAAAACTAAGTTTTTTTTATTTATTTCTTTTTCCATTTATTATTTTTATCTTTTACATATTTACATTTTGACCCATCATTTATTGAAATTTTTTAAAATTGATCCCATGCCTATTGAAATCACATGTTGGAATTCCGAACTTGTATGTTGGAATTTCAGACTCACGTGTTGGGAGAGTTGATTTCTGACACCTGATGACCGAGTATTGAAGAGTATTGAAAAGCGTCGAAATGTTTGACATGACACGAAAGCTTCGGATAGTGTTGATGCTTCCTAGGACATGCATGCCCATAGAATTGGTGGGCGTCGAATGTCATCTTCTCTATTATCATCCTTTGTGGGTACCGTCCTCACATTGACAAGCCCCGATTTGTGTCTTGTTTGCTCCTCTTCCTCCTACAAAAGGAGAGGACTTTTGAAAAAAAAGGCCGTGAAGAGAGAAAATTGAGAACTCAAGGGATAGAGAGGCGGAGGCTCTGATCGATCTATGCGTGAGTTAAGTATATCAAGTTGAGTTGTTAAACATTGTAGGTATTGGATATATATACTAGGGCTAGGAAATAGTCGAGTATGTGAGTGTTTGTAACACTGTAATTCTCCAATTTATTAGTGAATTATTTGCTTACTCGTCCATTGACATAAGTTCCAACATTCAGATCGAATCACGTAAATTTCTTATATCATTTTATTGTTCCTCATTTTTTTCTATCAATTTCTATAGCTTCCAATATAAATGCAAAGTTATGGTCCACTTCCACCGTGTCACCAATTGCAACATAAATAACATACAAAAACTAAGCATGTGCGGTCTCTTTAGTGCATGCATTCTTCCAAAAGCAATAATTTGCTAGTAAAGGCCTATTTGGTAACACTTTTTTTCCTAAGAATAATTACTATTCAAAAATATATATGTATATTTTTGTTGGTTCTGTTCATTGGACAAATTTATAAACATTTGAAAGTATTTGATAACTGTTATTCCTAGAATAAAAAAAGAACAGAACGCGTTTGATACGACCTTCAAATTTTTTTGTGACTTACAATTTTTTTTTAATTTTCAAATGATTTTATGAGATTTTTCTTTTCTTTTTTTCTTTTCTTTTCTTTTGATTTTTTCCTTCTTTGGTCGGTTGCCGCTCTTGGGGAAGCCTCGCCAACTTGGTGAGGTCGAGCCTCACCCAACCACAAGAAAGCTCTAGTGAGGTCATTGAACCTTGTTTATGGCTAGTCATTAGCTATAGCCCACCCCAACGACCAATTAGAAGAGGAAGAAGAAGAAAAGAAAAGAAAAAAGAAAGAAAGAAAATGGCTTGATTCTGTAATTGTCCTTGGGAATAAAGAAATAACTTATTTTTACTTCTTGATTTTGTTCCAAATATATTCCCAAGAGTATAAAAATTAGCTGATATTACCAAACGGAATTTTTTTTTTTTTTTTGAGGAAACAAAATAACTGAAATAGCCAAAAGTTAGTCAATTACCAAATAGACTCTAAGAGTCCCCTTACAGCGTAGGCCAAAATGAGGTGAGTTCACATGTTACGAATGCCTAGAGGAACTTTTAGCGTGGCTCTCCCCAGAGGCCGAAGGAGGTTAAACCCGCATCGGCCTCCAGCCTGGGTTACACAACCATCTTGCTAGTCACCAGATAGGGTCAAGCCGCCCCCACGAGCAAGTAAGGGTATCATTAGTTTGGCTTGGAGGTATTCTCAACTAAGTTCAGTTTTGGAAAAATCACAACCCAAACCCAAAGCCGAACCCACACTAAAAATACATAAGATTACGACTCGACTCAAACCAATAACTTTGGTTTGTTATCGAGTTGGTTCCCTGTCACACTGTTACCATCAAGCCAATTTCCAAATAAGAATTTTAATACATACTTGGGCTGTCTAAGCCTGCAATGAAATAAACAATATGAGCACTTCATTTTACTCGTTCTTGGAAAAAAGAAATATAGTCACAATTCAATCAAGCCAACTGTCGATAGCATTGAAAGATATTGTTTAATTAAAAGTAAGTTCTCAAAAGATCACGAAAAGCTCTTTTGCAGGTATTATTTGAGATTAGAACCAGTCAATTATGACCAATTTAAGAAGTAGAATCTTGCATTTAATAGTATAGAACAGTCTTAGAAACGAACTTATTTGGTTAGAATTAATAACAAATTTTATTAGTAAGAAGGCTAATAATTAATTATTAAATTTTTCAGTTTAGTTCGATTTTATCAGTTTCCAAAATTATAGACCAAAACCAAACAAATAACAAAATAAAAATATAAAAATCCTAAAGAAGAATCAAATCGCTAAATTGTTATGATCTTGGTTTGCCTAGGCTCGTTTTATCGATTTTCAAATTTTTGATGAATACCCCTACCAGTGGCTACAAAGCATGCTGAAGAAGTCATTTCTTTTCAATTGCTCATGTTGTTTTCGGCTCTGTCGAGTGCTTTGATAAAACCGTGTAGTTTGTTTGAACCCTTTTTTTTTTTTTTTTTTTATAAAATTTACCAACCTCGCCATCAATGAGTTTCGTCCATGATAATTACGAATGTACAAATTCACGCAGTAAAACTCACGTGCACGCACCTGGATCGGTCCCAATTTTGTTAATGTGGATCTCCTTTTTCACCATGATAATACTACTTTTATTGATAAGTAATGCTTCCTTGACTTTTTTTAGTATGGGCTTTCCAGTTTCAATCATGTGATCGCAATGCGTCAGTGTCTAGTTACGGCCTGTATATGCTTAAACAAGGAGTTAGCTAAATCCTTTTGGATTTTTAACATTATTCTAGAGGAGAAAAGTGTCAAAAAAAGTCATAAATCTATTATACTTTTTTCAATTATATTATAAATCTTTCAATTTTCTCAATTCAATCATAACTTTTTTACTTTTTATCAATTGAGTTTATCTTGTCACATAGCATAATCGGTGTTAATATGGACAAAATTTAATAATATTTTAATATTTTAAATTTTTTATTATTTAATTATTTTTTCTCTTTCATCTTTATTTTGCAAGTGGCTGGGCCAGCTGGCCTCACTTGCCACATGCGAGGTTGGGCAAGCGAGCTTACCCTCACTCAAGTGAGATCGGCGAGGTCGGCTTTGCCCAAGCCGGATCTAGGGAGGTCGACCCTCACCAGTGCCAAGGTCATGTGTCACCTACTGCCTAGCAAGGGCAAGGCCAACCCACCCAACCATCACTTGTGGTTGGTGGCTGGCCATTGGCAAAAGAAGAAAAAGGCAAAAAGAAAAAAAAAAAAAAAAAAAAAATTTAAAATGTCATTGAAAATTATCCACATCAATACCAGTAATGCGACATAAGATAGCCGATGTCCATGCCAGCAAATTTCGGCTAAAATTGGTCAAATGAATTCAATTGGCAAAATGTAAAAAGATTTAGGATTAAATTGACAATATTGAAATGTTTAGGACTAATTTGATAAAATTTTAATAAATTTAAAATTTTTTAGATAATTTTCATTTCTAGACCAATAATGGATCCAACAATGAATCTTCTCACGCAACAAGCCCCTGTATCTAACGTCACCACTGAAAGATACTTGATTGCCATGCACTAGAGAAAGTCATGCCTACAAACTCCAGCATTTTTAGTCTTTGTTGGTTGAGATGGAGATCTTAGTTACAGAAGATTTAAGGCCAGTGTCGGATAGACTTGCCGACCTAACATGGTTAGCTTAGATTATTTTAGTTGGTGATTATAAATTTATAAAGTACATTAACACGAGTATTTGATTTTGAACAACAAGAAGAAAAAAGACATGTTGTCGTTCAATGCTTTACTTTTAATTTACTCTCAAAAGACAATGACGACTGCAACATCTCTGAACATCTGTAAATTATATGGGGTTTGCAATATGCATAGAACGTTGACACTGTGTCGCAATATTACACACTGTAACCTTATTAGTTTTCAGCAAGCATGTCGAAAATTTTTGGAAAACAATGAACATTTTTTATTGATTTCTGATATAAAGTATAAACATGATGTTTTCTAAAATGTTTTTGCCGTAAGAATATTCATTCAAGTAACCTACCCCGTCCACTTTTGTCATGTTCACGTTAGGTAGGAGTCGAATTTAGATTTCTTGCACTCGTTGCATGCTGACCAATGCATCGTCCTAGCAGTCATATTACCCGATATATATAAATTTAATGAGTGATGCTAGGATATCATATACGTATAGAAGTGATCGATGTGGTAAGTTCGAATAAATAGGACACACTGAAGAATTTAAAGCGGGAGAGATTTATTTGTGTATTAGTGATACAGAAGTTGCAGATGATGCGAGGAGTAGCGAAAGTATATTCAACGTCTTTTTACAAAAAATGAGATTAGATATCCTAATAAAAAAAAGATCAATTTGACCGAATAAGGCATCTGTACACGGTGAATATAGCATAAAAAAACTGTATATGTGGAAAAAAAAAAAACACGAAGAAAGAGCGTTAGCTCAAGCCTTTTCGAAGGATTTCTAACTTAATTGAGGAGCAACAATAGACCAGCTATATGAATCTTCTAATGCAATAAGCCTCTCTATTTAACGTCGTCACTGAAACCCTAAGCTAACCTCCTTTCTTCCCCTTCATCGAGCCCTAAGTAGCTATAACAACCCTTCACTCTTTAATTCTCCCTCTCTTCCTCCGCCATGACACCCTCTCAACCTCTCCAAGCAAAGTACTTGCAAGAAGACGACATCTCCCAAAAATGCCGAGACCTCCTTCCCTTGCTTCCTCGCGAAAAGGGCTGGATCACCACCTCTATCTACCAGTACCAAGGCTTCTGGTATCCCCCAAAGGTCTTGAGCGGCCTCCTTGCTTGCCAAGACCACTTCCAAGCCCATGACACCGACGTCCTCCTCATCACTGCCCCCAAGTCTGGGACCACTTGGTTGAAGGCCATCCTCTTCTGTCTCTTGAACCGGGCTGAGTTCTCAGGCTCGATGCAACACCATTCTCTCCTCACCCAAAGCCCTCACAACCTCGTGCCCTTCTTAGAGAACGGGCTCTACTTCGGGCAAGAGATCCCCAACCTTGCCTCCTTCGCGTCCCCAAGGCTCTTTGCCTCCCACTTGCCCTACCATTTGCTCCCGACGTCAGTCAAGGACTCTGGGTGCAAGTTAGTGTACCTGTGCAGGAACCCTAAGGACACCTTCGTCTCATTCTGGCACTTCGCCAACAAGATGAGGTCCAAAGCAACAGGTGAGATGCCACTCGGAGAGTGCCTCGACGCTTTCTGCCGAGGCGCATACCCGTTTGGACCCTACTGGGACCACGCGCAGGGGTACTACAAGGCAAGCTCCGAGATGCCGGAGAGGGTTTTCTTCTTGAGGTACGAGGAGATGAAAGAGGATCCACATGTTCACGTCAAGAGACTTGCCGACTTCTTGGGGTGTCCGTTAGGCAAACAAGAGCTGATGGACGGCACCGTGGATGGAATACTACGGATGTGCAGCTTCGATAGTTTGAGCGCGTTGGAGGTGAACAAGAGCGGGAAGTTGTCGACTGAAGTGGAGACCGAGTGGTTCTTCAGGAAAGGCGAGGTCGGAGATTGGCTGAATCACATGAGTATCGAGATGGGGGAGAGAATTGATCGTGTCACGCAAGAGAATATGCATGGTTCAGTGTTGAAGCTTTGATCATGATTTGGGTTTACGACTATGGCAACAATATTTACTGTGGCCAATGTACGGTTGGCCTCAGGCAGGCATCAATGTGATGAGGTCCAGATTTGTGCGAGTAAAATAGAGTCATGATTGATGTGGTGTTTAATTAAACGCAATATTAAAACTTAAGAAAGTACTTGTGTTCTATGAATGAATCATCCTTCTATTTTCTAGTAAGAATTTTTAGCTGACTGGATGGGATTTATACTCTATAGTAATTGATTCCGCAAGATTAAAAACAAAAAATGATAGAACGTCAAAATGCACATGCTAACTCCCCAAAGTCAATCTATTAGCTATTTTACATTGATAAAAGTACCAAAAAATTCCTAAACCTATTGCATTAGTATCAATTTAGTCCTAGACTTTTAATTGAACTAATTTAGTCCTAAACATTTTCACATTAGCACCAACTTAGTCATCAATATTTCAACTAGACTAATTTAGTCATAAACCTTTTTATATTGATATTAATTTAATCCATCAAGCCAATTTTTGCTGGCCAATGCTGATGTAGATGCTAAACAATTGTCGAACGCTAACGTGACAATTTAAAAAAATAATTTTTTTATTAATTTTTTTCCTTTTCATTTCTTTTTCTTCCTCCTTCTTGGACTTTTCTCACAATGGTCAGTGAGCCTTTGGTGAGGCTCACCCGCCACTGGGCGAAGGACATGAAGCCCTCACCAATGGCCAACAAAGGTTGTGGCCCTCGCATGGCCTTGCCTAAGGCTGCGAGCAAAGCGGCTTCCCCTAAATTTGGGCAAGGCGGCTAGGGCAAGGCTAGCCTCACCCTAATCTGGGTGAAGTCGCCTTGCTTGCAACCTTGGGCAAGGCCAGGTGAGGGTTGCAACCTTTGCCGGCAGTTGGTGAAGGCTTCGTAGCCCTCATCTCGCTAGCCACTGTGAGGAAAGTCCAAGGAGGAAGAAGAAGGAAAAGCAAAAGAAAAGGAAAAGCAAAAATTAATAAAATTTTTGAAAAAAAAAAAAAAAATTATTTGAAAATTGCCATGTTAACATCTAGCCATCGGCTGACGTCCAAGTCAGTGTCAACTAGTCAAAATTGACTCAATATGAAATGATTTAAAACTAAATTAGTTAAATTGAAAAATTTATGACTGAATTGGTAACAATGTAAAAATGTTTAGAATTAAATTGGTTAAATTAAAATATTTAGAACTGACTTGGTATAAATGCAATAGATTTAGGATGATACTTTCCCGTGTTATGTTACTATATCACATGCAATATATTTGACTTTTCACATATTACAACCCCGCAATAAAATAAAATAAAAAATTGTTCTAGTAAAATCTTATAAGGAGTAAAAGGGTGAATTTTGCAAGTCTTACACCTTTCTAATTAGTTGTGATAAAATTTGAAGTGGATAAATAGTAGAACCGTAGAGCATGCCTGTCACGTCCTTATTTTGCTTTTAAATTTTTTTTCCTACAATTTTTCTTTGAATTGTTGGTAGAATCTAATTATGCTTTTCCTAGTTGTGATGGCTGAGTAATGCTAGAAGTACTAAGTATTTTTCTACTAAACTACATTGACCAAATCGTATAAAAAACATTGATTAGTTATTAAAACAAATTAGGTGACATCTCTTGCCGTTTCTTCTTTGGTTAGGTTTTCCATATATGTTTATTTTGAGTCCTTACCTAACAGGTACTAGTTTATGTACCCACGTGATGCACGGGCTGGTTAAGTTTACATGTCTTAATTTACGTCCGTAGTAACTCGAAGAAACAATATTAAATTTAGTATGTAGCCCAGGGATTCGGTTGAAAAGACAACTACCCCCGCCATAGCGTGCAAGAAAGTACTGGAGCAGAATAAAGAAAGAAGGAACGTAAAAGAGGGAGGAAATCATATCGTGGATCTTTTTTCCTATTTGAATTCGTGGAGCTTCACGCGCCTATCCAAGAAGTAGTTCGTTTTGTGGAGAAAAAAGAAAGAGAGAAGAAAGGGACAGAGCTATACTTTGAAGCCTCTATTCTTGTGAGGAAAGGATAGAACTCCTTTCAGATTCAATTACCACCAAAATGCCACACGATATTAGAGGAATATACTCAAAAGAACCTCGAGCCAATCTCTCTCTCTCTCTCTCACATTACCTCCGCCACCATCAAGCACGCTGCTCGTTCTCTGCTGCTGTCGCACGAGGCCTCCTCTTTGCAATTGCCGAAAGCGCTCCGTCTCTCTCACCTTGTGATAAAAGGTAGCAAGACCATGGGTGATGGTTGCCTGGGTCGCTCGAGGCTAGAGACCTCAGAGGATCCGAAGCTTTGAGACAAATTTGTTTCTTTAACTATAATAATTTCTTTGTTATTTAAAAAAGAAGTAGATAGACGTTTGAGGGATGGCTGAAAAAAGATAAATATAAATATATGTTAATTGATAGCGAGAATATGGGTAGATTATTAAAGAGTAGTGCTTCCATAACGGCGCCGTCAATTGCTATGAGTGACGGTGCAATTTGAACCATTAATTCCAATAGTTGGGATTTGATTCCCATAAATAAATTTTGGTGCTAAAATTAAGTTTTAAATAATAAAAAAAAACCAGAAAATTTTAATCACCAATTTTCAATTTGATTCCAAAGAATGATTGCAAGGACGCGATATGATACCCAATGACAATGGTTTTGGGAGCCAATTAATATTGAGAAGTGTAGACTTTTGGGCAAAAATTTTAAAGCATATGAGTAGGTTGTGAAATGACAGTAGGATGTGATGACTCTCCGACCGAAAGCTTTTCATGAAGAACAACTCCAATGAAAATCAAGTCCATAGCCAACTTTTCGATAAAAAAAAAAAAAAAAAAAAAGTGGAAAAATTGAAAGTCCACTCCATCTGTATTACTGAAGTGTTAGATATCTAATATTATTATTATTTTTGGTAAAAGATATCTAACATTATCTAACATTATTTGTCTATGAATTTTCTGTCATTTGTTTTATTTTGGACCGGTACCGGACCATCTAGTTGTTGTCAATTACACCATGGATTTCCTTTTCGTGAACGATGCCGTTGGATTTGTTTCTTTAAAAATTACACGTGCAAAATCATTGATTTTTTTACTGGTCCAGTTGTCCATTATAAGCAAGGTGGTAAGGCACGCAAAGGTAATACTCCAACGGCGACCGTACGCTCCGCCCAAACTAGTAGCGGTGGTTTCGGTACTATTGCTTATAGAATCGAGGAGTTCCAAATAAGACTGAGACAACAACAACAACAATAAGCAATAAGCAATGATCAATATCAGCATTTACTTAGTTTGCTAATGGCAATGAAACTGCCCACTTCTATCGAACAACTCTCAAGTAAGCTCTATTGACCCAGTGATAGTTCCACAAATTGGATTATCGATAGAGGAGCCTCCAAACATATGACAGGGCAAAATTTGCTTCTGAATCAACCAAGGAACATAATGGGGGCATATCGTATACAAACTTGAGATAAAAATTGACTTTCTCTACTAAAACAGGTGATGGCTACTTAAGCCTTGATTTTATTTTGTATGATGTGTTGTATGTCCCAAACTATAAGTGCAGCCTTATTTCTGTTGGAAAGTTGAGTTCAAATTTGCAATGCTCGGTGACACTCTTCTCTTCTCGATGTGTCATACAGGTCCTAGCCTTGAAGAGATTGATTAAAGTGGGTAATTTTCAAGAAAGGGTTTATTATATTGGACGTATAGGCACTCATTCAGCTTTTCCAGCCATCAAGGGGGAGAATATTGACATATGGCATCGACTATTGGGACACCCATCATTGCAAGCTTTGATTTTGAAGACTGGATTTGAGATAAATGAAGGAGTTGGTTTGTAGATGCATGTTGTGCGAGACAAACTTGATTTTCATTTTCTTTAAGTAATAATAAAGCTGATGGAATTTTTATGTTTTGCATTGTGATGTTTGGGGCCCGTATAAGACGGTGTCTCTAGCTATCGGGTGCACATTACTTTTTAACTATTGTCAAGA